>NW_017265169.1:0-72993 GCF_001638985.1 Phycomyces blakesleeanus NRRL 1555(-) | reverse complement strand
GGTAGCAGATTTGAGCCGTCGCCAACACGGACAAAGTGCCCGTGTCCATACGGTCAAACGGTTCGACACCAAGTCCCTCTACTAAAGAGAGGTCCCAGGTAGTGGGGTATCCCCTAAAGACTCCCTTGATCCACCGGGACCAGACTGAAGCCGTTGGTCATACCACTCGGGCCGGCTTCGGATGAATTATACTAGGACATATAGTCCTTGATGGCTCCTACTTCCTGTAAACATCCTACAGGTGTCATCATAGCCATACCGCAAACCCTACGAACGCGCCCTAGATACAACGTTTAGAGTATGCGGTGGTTATGGTAATAACCACGACCGGACTCGAAAGCCCTGGAAGAGCTATACCCATAACCTTGTCTCTCCACCCAAGAGACAGTATAATACATTCGGGGGCGGTGGCAACAGCCTCGTCCTCGTGTGGATCCGGTTCAGCATAGAATCTGGCCTAAAGACGTTCAGCCATCATCCTGCGGATCGAAGCTTCACGGAATCCACCGTGAAGCCCAATCTAACATGCCTTTTCACTGAAAAGACAATAAGAGCAGTGGTTTCTCATTGGCGCCGAAGCTCCCACTTATCTGTACCTCTTATATATTTTTACCAAGTCAAGCTCAATAAGGTCCTATTTCCTTGCCGATTCTACCAAGTTTATTAACTTGGCTATTATTATTGTACTCACCAAGTACAATAATCATACATGTAGTATATTTGCTAATTTTTTTTTGTTATTTAGGCCCGAAGGCCAGGAAGAGAATCGTAACCACAGTTCCCCATTTAGGTACAGTGGTGAGCCGTACCATCCAGATTCCTCTCTCTACCACTCCTATGGGTAGCAGATTTGAGTCGTCGCCGACACGGACAGAATGTCCGTGCCCATACGCTCAAACGGTCCGACACCAAGCCCCTCTGTCTAGTAGATGTTCCAGGTAGTGGGGTATCCCCTAAACTCTCCCTTGTACCCGTCGGAAGGAGTCTAAAGCCACTGCTCATGCCACTAGGCGCCAGCTTCGGATGCATTATACTAGGACTTGTAGTCCTTTATGGCTCCTACTTCCTGTAGGCTTTCTACAGGTGTCATCATAGCCATACCGTAGACCCCACCAACGCGCCCTAGATGCAACGTTTGGAGTATACGGTAGTTAGGGTAATAGCTACAACCGGACTCGAAAGCCCTGGAAAAGCTATACCCGTAACCTTGTCTCTCCACCCAAGAGACAGTATATTACATCCGGTGGCGGTGGCAACAGCCTCACTCCTGGTCGGTTCACCTTTAGCAAAAGTTCTTGCTAAGAGACTTTCAGCCATTGTCAGGCTGATTGGGGCCTCACGGAATCCACCGTGAAGCCCAATCCAACATTCTTTTTCATTGAAAAGACAATAAGAGTAGTGGTTTCTCATTGGCGCCGAAGCTCCCACTTATCTGTACCTCTTATGTCTTTCTATCAAGTCAAGCTCAACAAGGTCATATTTCCTTGCCAATTCTACCAAGTTTATTAACTTGGCTGTTATTATTGTACTCACCAAGTACAATATTCATACATATAGTATATTTGCCAGTTTTTTTTTTTTTGTTTCGGCCCGAAGGCCGGGAAGAGAATCGCGACCACAGTTCCCCCTTCAGGTACGGCGGTGAACCATACCATCCGGCTTCCTCCCTCTACCACTCCTACGGGTAGCAGATATGAGCCGTCGCCAACACGAACAGCACGTTCGCATCCATACGCTCACACGGTTCGACACCAAGTCCTCCTGTAAAACAGAAGTTCCAGGTAGTGGGGTATCCCCTAAACTCTCCCACATAACGTAACAACAGTCAACTCCTTCAGCTCCCTACTGCCACTTTCTACTCCTGTTCACTCCGACGTCCTATCTCCTCGTCATCCTTTCTACTTGCCCACGCCTTCCCCCAAAACTCTCTTCCTCTACTCGCACAGCACCACATCCCCCTCACCACATCCACTTCACCACATCCACTTCACCACATCCACTTCACCACATCCACTTCACCACATCCACTTCACCACATCCACTTCACCACATCCACTTCACCACATCCACTTCACCACATCCACTTCACCACATCCACTTCACCACATCCACTTCACCACATCCACTTCACCACATCCCTCTCACCGCATCCCTCTCACCACAGGCTCCTACGCTTACATCTGCCTCTTTTCCTAATAACATTCCTCCCTTCCATCATTCCCACCCACAACCGCCCTCTCCTCTTCGTCGTTTCCACTCTCGGTTGCTGCCATCTGGGCGTCTCGTCGTCTGGTCTTCCGGTCTTCCGGTCTTCCAGTCTTCTGTTCATCCGGCCACAACGCTACTCCTACTTGTCATGGATTAGTTATTACCATGACAGTACTTGTTCGCTATTGGTCTCTTACCAAGCTTTAGTCTTTCTGTTCATACTAGCCGTTATTAGGGGAATCCTTGCTAGTGTCTTTTCTTCCGCTTAACGTTTCGGTCCAGTGGGTATTTCGACTTATTTCAGGTCGTTTTTTTTTTGTTTCTTTTTTTTTTGTTTTTCTTTTTTTTTGTTTTTTTTTAATTATGGCTTTTAAGCCAAGGTTCATTATTTTATGTGAACCGTTTTTAGGTGCGCATATAAAGCTAGCACCGGCGTTTATGGGCGTTGGTGATTTTCATAACGCTTTCTGTTATCAGCAACAATATTATCCTAGCAATGTTTGCTTAAGATGAGTATTTCAGTATTTATATACTGATTCTGTTTGATCCATAACCAAACATACCCGAACGAGCGAGTTGCTTTACGGGTATGCGGCTATGTTCACTTTTAGTTTTGCCAGTCAATTCAGTTCTTCAGTAAGATTTTGGGAGTCTATTGAGACTAGCTTGGCCTTTTAACGATAGGCTATTTTTTAAATCCCAAGGTGCAAGACATATCACAGTTTTTTGTTAGACTACCAGAACAACGTAAACGTTAAACTGTAGATAACATTAGCAATGGCTCTTCCGTAAGATTACGCACAGAAACCTTGCTACATACCTCAATTCCCAGTACGAAATAGTTTTAAAAGAGTACCCAAGCTTATTAGCCATGGTTATATACTCATTAACTATGTCAGTGTAGCGCATGTGCGGCCCAGAACATCTAAGGGCATGATAGACCTGTTATTGCCCAACATCACCCTGCTTAGCGCAGGCAGTATATTTAGGAAGACAGAAAAGCCGAAGCTTGACCCAACTGAAAAGGTGATTTTTCAATCCTTTTAATGTGTGTACCAGCTGAGTTCCCCCGTGTTGAATCAAATTAAGCCGTAGGCTCCGCTCCTGCTGGTGCCCTTCCGTCAGTTCTTTTAGATTTCATCCTTCATTTTCGGGACCAGACCCTGATTCCCTGCTACCCATGGTAGACAACGCAAGCCTCTATCTTACAGTCTTAATCTGATAGGGCAGAAAATATAATAAACCATCGCCAGCACAAGGCCATGCGATCACCATTGAATTATTATAAATCACGAAAAAAATGGCCTTCACATCAAGCTGGCTTTTACCCAATAAGGGTACCCCTTCCAAAGTCGAGGTTTTCGTTGCATGTATTAGCTCCGAAATTACCACGGTTATACAAGTAGTAATTACTTATAATGTTCATCATAACTGATTTAATGAACCTTTATTTCCCTGATCCAAATCCAATAAATTGAATCTGTAGATTATTAGCAGTACAAAGACTACCGCCCAGCAGATCGTCCCGAAAATTTACCGAAGCAAAAGTATACGGTTTGAAATATGCGCCGGGAGACCAGTAGATGTTTTTATTAAAGAATAAAATCTCTGCTGATCCGAGCAAAAGAGGCGCCAGGTAAAATCGGGAAAGATATACCCCACGCATAGTACTCTCTGAGAAAAGATTTTTGAAAAAACTCCAAAATTAATTGTTGTTAAGATTTCAATCATCTTCTCTCATACATATCATAGGGGGGTCATTAGTAGTCTCGCCAAAGGTTAAAAACGTTTATTTACACTTTTCAACTTTTTTTTTCTGGGATTGAATAATTAAGAGTGAAATTAAAATATAAATTCAATTTGTTCCAAATAAGGAAACGAATTGGTCCAAACGGTTCGCCCTCAGACCGGTTAATACAAGTTTAGATTAAATCTTAACCGGTTGTTACCAGTTGGCTTAAATTTTCACCTGAATCTATCCATTTGGCTCTAATGCTCACCGGAATCTATCCATTTAGCTTACATGTTAACCGGAACCAATTTGTTTAGCTAAAATGTTAACCGGTTGATACCTGATTAGCTTGAATGTTTACCGGAACGTATCTATTTAGCTAAAATGTTAACCAGTTACTACCAGATTAGCTTATATGTTTACCAGAATTTATCCATTTAGCTTACATGTTAACCGGAACCAATTTGTTTAGCTAAAATGTTAACCGGTTGATACCTGATTAGCTTGAATGTTTACCGGAACGTATCTATTTAGCTAAAATGTTAACCAGTTACTACCAGATTAGCTTATATGTTTACCAGAATTTATCCATTTAGCTTACATGTTAACCGGAACCAATTTGTTTAGCTAAAATGTTAACCGGTTGATACCTGATTAGCTTGAATGTTTACCGGAACGTATCTATTTAGCTAAAATGTTAACCAGTTACTACCAGATTAGCTTATATGTTTATCAGAATTTATCCATTTAGCTTACATGTTAACCGGAACCAATTTGTTTAGCTAAAATGTTAACCGGTTGATACCTGATTAGCTTAAATGTTTACCGGAACGTATCTATTTAGCTAAAATGTTAACCAGTTACTACCAGATTAGCTTATATGTTTACCAGAACCTATCCATTTAGCTTACATGTTAACCGGAATTACTTTGTTTAGCTAAAATGTTAACCGGTTGATACCTGATTAGCTTGAATGTTTACCGGAACGTATCTATCTAGCTAAAATGTTAACAAGTTACTACCAGATTAGCTTATATGTTTACCAGAATTTATCCATTTAGCTTACATGTTAACCGGAATTACTTTGTTTAGCTAAAATGTTAACCGGTTGATACCTGATTAGCTTAAATGTTTACCGGAATGTATCTATCTAGCTAAAATGTATACCGGTTACTACCAGATTAGCTTATGTGCTTACCGGAATCCATCCATCTAGATAAAACGTTAACCGGAATCAAATTATTTAGCTATAATAGAAACTGGTTACTACCAGATTAGCTTATATTTTAACCGGAATATATTTATATACCTAACATGTTATCCGGTCGTTACCCAATTAGCTTAAATGTTGACCAGAGTTCATTTATTTAACTTAAATGTTAACCTGTTACTACCAAATTAACTTAAATATTAACCGGAATATATTTACCTAGCTAACATGTTAGCCAGGTGTTACCTGGTTCGCTTAAATGTTGATCAGAACTCATTTATTTAGCTTAAATGTTAACCGGAAGCAATTTGTTTAGCTTAAATTTTGACCAGAATCCATTTGTTTAGCTTAAATGTTAACGTGGTACTACTATATCAGCTTAATTATTAACCGGAATCAATTTATCTAGCTAATATGTTTACCGATTGTCACCAGTTTAGCTTAGATATTGACCAGAATCAGTTTATCTAGCTAAAATGTTAACAGGTTCCTACCAGATTAGCTTATATTTTAACCGGAATCAATTTATTTAGCTAATATGTTAACCGGTTGTAACCAGTTTAGCTTAAATATTGACTAGAATCAGTTTATCTAGCTATAATATTGACCAGAACCCATTTATTTAACTTAAATGGTAGCCAATTACTACCAGATTAGCTTAAATATTAACCAGAAATTATTTATTTAGCTAACATATTAACCGGCTGGTACCCAATTAGCTTAAATGCTGACCAGAACCCATTTATTTAACTTAAATTTTAACCGGTTACTACCAGATTAGCTTAAATATTAACCAGAATACATTTATCTAGCTAATATGGTAGCCAGTTGTTACTTGGTTAGTTTAAAGTTGACCGGAATCCATCCATCTTGATAAAACGTCAACCAGAATCAATTTGTTTACCTAACATGTTAGCAAGCTGTTACCAGGTTAGCCTAAATTTTGACCGGAATGTATCTACCTAGCTAAAATGTTAACCAGTTACTACCAGATTAGCTTACATGTTTACCAAAATCCATCCGTCTAGATAAAATGTTAACCCGAATCGATTTATCTAGCTAACATGTTAACCAGCTGTTACCAGTTTAGCTTAAATACTGACCGGAATCAATTTATCTAGCTAAAATGTTAATTTGGCACTACAAGATTAGCTTAATTATTGACCAGAATATATTTAGCTGCTAACATGTTAACCGGTTGTTACCCGATTAGCTTAAATATTGACCTGAATCAACTTATTTAGCTTTAATGTTAACCTGGTACTACCATATTAGCTTAACTATTAACCAGATTATATTGATCTGCTAACATGTTAACCGGTTGTTACCATATTAGCTTAAATTCTTACCGGAATTAATTTGTTTAGCTAAAATGTTGACAAGATTCCGTTTCTTTAGCTAAAATGTTATCCAGAATTATTATTATTATTATTATTATTATTATTATTATTATTTTATCTGAAATACCAACAGGAATCAATTTGTTTGACTTAAATGCTAGCCGGTTTATACATGCTATACTTAAGTGTTAACCGGTCGCTACTATGTTATCTTAAATGTTATCCGGAATCAATTTGTTTGGCTTAAATATTAACAAGTTAATACTTTTTTAGCTTAAAGTCTAACTGGTTGATACATATATGATTTAAATGTTTACTAGTTCTTGCTAGTTTAGTGTAATTGTTATGCTATTGTCACCATGTTAACTTAAATATTAGCTGGAATCGATCCGTTTGGATTAAATGTTAAGCATAAATGATCCATCTGGCTCAGATGTATATCACAATTGACTTGTTATACCAGAGCGTTGTATTATTATATACTTTTATACAACCGGATTTTCAATTAGGCAACCGATCTACAGCAATACAGGTAGTAACACACAGAATCGTATTTAATCCCCCACAGTTAAGTCTCTCCTGGTAGCGTTGATGTGATCTATCTGTATGGTTCTTCCAATGCTTTGGCAAAGCCAAAATTGATCAAATCCGCTGGAAATTTTAAGCGAGAATACAAGAATAGAAGTACGGCAGAAAGATAAGTAGCTTTTATTAAATAATCGTCTTTAAACCTGCGCAATAATTGAAAATATCTGTTTTGGTTTATATTCTACTTTTTTGTTTAAGCTATATGTTCTCTAATTATCTTGTGAGAAAAAGTGAATCACATCGGCCGTCGTTCTCAAAAGAGAACGTTGTGTAATTGTTGTCCTGGTCGGCTAACACGAATTTAGGCACGATAATATAAGTAATTGTAATATTTGGCAAAGGAGGTAAATAAAGGATTTCAAGAGCGATGGAACTGGGGAGGTCCGACTCAAGAACGAGAATTCGACGAGTGGTCTGAAAGTGTGAGGAGGAGGGGAGGTGCTGGGTGCTCTGGGATGTAGCTGGTAGAGGTTGTCTTTGGTGGTATCGTGGTTATGGTTCACAGGGATGGGATAAACGGTAACGTGGGCAGTCTTTATGATTTTACTCAGTACTGTCAACAATCGTCTCAACGAAAGGTGGCTCTTATTTCTCTATTCTCGCTCACAGATCTCTCAGGACGCCCTTTTACAACAAAATAAAGGAAAAGAACTGATTTTATTAAGATGGTCAGTGACCTTGAATCTTATCCTACGTCCTATAGGTGGTACAACAATTTAAGGATTTGTGCAAAACCCACGTCTCTTCCTGCCGACAGACTACTGAGGTCCGAACCGGAAAATAGTCTCACTATTCTACATAATGTTCAAGGATCTCGTGCTTAGTTTTGGTGATACAATTTCTAGTGACTTCTTATTAGAGTATCTCCAACAGCCAGCTAACTTTTATCTTTTGTAAAGCCAAACACTGTCAAGTTAGCAAAAAAAAAACTACATAACAGTTCAAATTATCTTTTTTTTAAAAAATAAATTTTGAGGGCGTTTTCAGGTAAAACTTTTGAATCCCTGTCAAATTTAGCAGAGAGATAAAAATTAAGAGCATCTTCAGCAGTCGGCTAACTTTTATTTTATCTGGGATCAAAAATTATCACTTTTACATAAAAAAAAGCCACTCCACCCAGAAGTTTAATTTTTCTCTTTTAAATTCCTGTCAAATATAGCAGCTAGATAAAATTTAGAGCATCTTCAGCAGTCCACTTTATCTCCACTTTCACATTGAATTTAAAGATTTAGCTAAAGTTTGTCCTCCCAGCAGTTCGATTAAATTCACTCTAAATATAAAAGACAGTTCCTTTTCTTTATCTTCCTATTAAATCTGATAGGAAGATAAAATTTATTGATGAAAACGCTCTCAAAATTTATTTAAAGAAAAAGATAAATTGAACTGCTGGGAAAATTGATTTTTTCTTTAGCTAAAGTAGCGGTGTTTGACTTTAGATAAATTAAAGGTCATCTCACTGCTGAAGATGCTCTTATAAATTAAACAACTTGGGCTGTCAATATCCTTGACTTCCCTCTCGAATAGCTGTTGGCAGCTCGAGGTCTTTTGATGAATTTATCTCCGCCATATTGTGAATACTATGTGTGACATGTTAGAATATCAAGATTTACAGCAATTGTTTGCCAGGGCACAAGAAAAAGGGAGGTGAAAGTGTTGCAATGGGTATGTGTGTATGTGGATGGATATGAACAACGTCCTTTACACATCCATTGATGTTTTTCTTAATTATGGTATTTTTTTGTCGTAACTAAAATTTCTATTGGCTAAATAGCATATAGTAAGATTAAACACGTTAAGCCTCAGATTTGGGCGCATAAAATAATGAGACATGTGGCAGAAAAAGTTTAAACATATTCTTTGAGCTACTTAATTAACTTTTATTTGGGACAGAACCTTAAGATGGGTGGGAGAGGAAATAGATAGCTTTGAAAGAGAATATTTTATTGGACAAGAATTTTTTCTGTTGAGAAAAATGCACTTTTTTGACAAGTCATTTTTCAGTCAATATTGGAAATGTTTACCAACATCCACCAGAACATGCCAAACTTTGGAACGTTAAGAAGTCTGCGGCTACTATCAGGTACACGGGTTACGTGGATATCGACGGCCTGGATCACCACGACTTCGTTCTCATCAAACTCATAGCAAGTTCTTTAATGCATAACTTCAATGTTGCCGTAGGGATCTGTTACTACATTACGAGAGTAGACGGTATTGGCATTGACGCTAGGTATCATTTGATACTCTTGCATCATGAACGTCTTTCTCACTAATCTGTTTCTCTCATCTCTGAGAGCTTCAATTGAGACCTGGCCAAGGAACCATCGACCATTTTCCTGGAAAACACCTGCCAATGTATCGCGCAAATTTGGAATCGATGAGCCAGAGTTGTCGCTGTTAGCACGGGAGCCAAAGAAGTGAAGATTGAAAGCTGGGAAATCAATGGGGGCACATTTGATAAATTCACTAGGAACATATCTTACGGGTCGTGTTCCGTTACCAACTCGCTTCTCTACAATGTAGGATCCACCATTGCAAAGATGTCGACACATGAATTGCTTTGCGAATTTCTTGGTGACATCTCTAGAAGTTGCCTGGCGGTTTGTCTTGAACAAGTGCTCACAGATGAACTTGTTGAACTGTTCACCGTTTTCTTTTATATTGCAACACAGAGCCAAAACGAAGCATATCTTCAGTAATACGATGCAAAAGGTGGAGCTTGGGCTTGAAACTGAAGTCTTGTTGCTTGAGTTTATCTTTAGTGGTCAGGATAAAAAGATCTAGCGCACGGAGCACTTTGGTTACTTCGTCAACAGCACTCCGGATCTGCATAAGGTAGTAGTCAAAGCCCACATGAATTGCACGCATATACACCAAAGACGACAATCTAGCAACTGCATGGAAGGCTGATATAATCAACTCCAGGTTAATCTCTCTACAAAAAAAAGATTGCTCATAACACCTGATAGTATTTGAATCAATTGCTTGAAATCGCGTCCAACAAAAGACCCAGAGTGGCAAAGCTGATTGCGGAAAGTTCGATTATAGCTTTTACAGGATCGGTAAGATGCCATTTCACGCTGGAGGCTATCCTTCTGGACTGCTGTCAATACTGGCTGCTTCCACAAGAAAATGAACAGGCACTCGATAAATCCAAGTGGGATCATGTGAAGAATCTCAAAGGGCATGTCCTTAGTCTGGTCAAAGGCTTTGAGTCTGAAAAACTCCTCGCTTCCGTTCTTTATATAGCCAAAGCTATGACTACATTTGTATACATCCGACTGGTTGTCAGAGGAGGCAAAGGCGGAAAGGAAGTTCTTCGATCTATGGGGCCAGCTGAAGTGATCGACAGGAAAAAAGCGGAGGGCACCAGTTATATGCTTCCGGACCAGACGAGGAGAAGGGAAAATACATCTTCTGCAAAGACACTTTGATGATGTTCCTTTGTGCATTGCAGGCTGAGACTGGCTAGGGTTGTCACCCATAAAGAGCAACAGGGGAGTAACTAACGAGACATACTCGCCAAGGTCTTCAGAATACATCTCGATACCTTTCTCCGAGACAACAAGATCGTCGGCAATAGGGGGCAGCATCTCAACGGCATTGAGAATATGATTCGATGTGCAAACAAACAGAGTATTCTCCCGTTTGTTTCTCTCTTCAAGGGCCATCGCGGCAAAGTACAACAAGTAATTGTCGTATGCGTTGTACTGCTTTGAATCGTTTCCAGAGGTATCATCGGAATACATGTTCAGTTGGCAGATGACCACTTTCATAAGATCGGAGGTTCCAGCTATTATTCTCTTGAAATCTTCGATATTGCTAGTGTTGGACCACAGGCGAAATTTGACACCGACAAGAGCACGATCGATAATCTCGGTATAACAGGAAGAGACGGGGAAACCAAAACCAAAGAAACTGCCACTGCCACTGTCTTTTTGAACAATGGAAAGGAACTTGTTCACTTCCATCTTATACTTGGGAACAAAGACAGCAAAGTTTGTAGAGTTTCCACACGACCAGAAGTATGCGTCATCAGGATGATTCAGAAAAGGACCATGGCCACCGTATACCTGGAAAGCATTGGCATAGCTGGATCCGTTTTCGGTAAAAAATTTCTCCAAGAGAAACCGGTTTGAGCAGCCTTGAACTTCGACAACGTTGCCTACCCAATAGTCCGATTCTTCAAAAGTGAGCATAGAATGCTGGATTAATGGGTCTTCTTTCCATTTGTTGCCTTGGTTGGGGTTTAACCGCTGGTTCTCCGTAAAGTCCGGAAGGGCAGAGAGTTGGGATGTCTTGCCAGGGATTGCCAAAATATGCTTAATATATTCGGATGGCTTGTTGATCGAAAATTCATGGACTTTGGATTTTCGGTTCGTATCCTCGACTGGAGAGGTCTTAAAGACAGGGACCTCGTTCTTTGCTCGCAAGTAAAAGTTAATCACTGCGTCTGGCTTGGGGAAATCCAGTCGTTTTCCGGTAGTTTCACAGCCTCCAAGAGCATCTCCATTGTATACATGATCTTCTTGATGGTTCTTTCTGAAGTCAAATCTTCATCGTCGTTGAACAAGGCAAGCAGAATAGACTCTGTCTTGGACTTGAACGGACTGACATCATCGGGAAACACCAAGACATCCTCCATACTCTAGCGGAGAGCTTTGCTGGCTGCAGCTCCAGTGGAATAGACATTCATGGTTGTTGTGAAGAACTCTGAGACTCGCATGTGTGTTTACATACGGGCAGTACAATTCAGCGTGTTGTTGTCTGTCTCTGAAGTCTCGACTTCATTTTCTTTTGTCCTTTCTTGCAGTAAGATGGCATCAACTTGGGAATCACTAAAAAAGTCATTTCTGGTTAGTATTTGACTTACTATAAATTTAAGCTTAGTTACTCACGTCAGGCGAGGATTATTCTCATATTTGGTTTCTTCATCAGTGGATCCACTGCCATAATAATCCCTCGGCTTTTCCATGACTATTTCCAGCTCAATAAATCCGTTATTCATCTCAATATCATTCTCCAAGTCGACCGCTACAGACGTAGAGAGAGCTTCAGATGATCGGGTTCTAATATTGAATTATACTTGAAATTAGCATCATATTTTACAGCATTATAATGTATTGACTAACCTCTTTTTTGAAAGGAAGCTATTGTATTTATCTAGGCTTTTATTGGGATGGAACTTTAAAATGTTTCTTAAAACCAACAAAGGGAATAAACGATGTCTAATTATTGCAAAGGTGACATGAATATGGGTTTTTGGCTGTATATCTGCTTTTGAAGATGAGACAAGTGTTTTTTCTTTGTGGTAGGGTTATATTCAATAGACTGTAATCGCCTTTTGTAATTTTTGAGGAATAAAAGACAAAGAACGCAGGTAAATTCAAGGTACCCTATTTTAAAGCATAAAAGTGGCGAGACTGCTAAAAATTGGAATGACGAAGAAACTACGAGCAAAGAATAAAAATCTTTGTGGACTTGGATTTTTAGCCTAGCGGAACAAACTCGGTATCCTGTACAACGTGAAAAATGATATTTTTTTTTTGTCCACTAGCATTTTTTCCCTCTATTATTTTTCTATTGTCTGCTAAAAAAAAATAAGTTTTACAGGTATTTCTAGTATAATAATGAAAAGTCAAGCTATGAAATCATCTTAGAAAATCTTGCAAACAGTTCTATATTATGTAGTTGTTTGCTTTATACCCATAGAAAATAATATATTCAAGAGGCCACTGACAACGAGAGACTACTTTGTAGTAGATGCTTCTGTTATAGACAAGCAACCTGTAAGATGGATACATATTCGTAATAATATTCTTTTACAAAAAAAAAGAATATAGTTGGAGGAGCAAATTTTGATAAGGATGTTAACGTAACCAATCACGAAATTTGACTTTAGGGAGATACAGGATTTCCACTACAAAAGATATTTTTTTAAGCTATATATTTGCCAAAATCAAAGCTTTTAGCTTAAGTTCACCTTCAATTACTTTATATGGTGTTTTCGGACCAAGTTGCTCACAAATAAACTCGACATGCATCAATTGCAACACCTGACATTAGGTCCAACCCTTGTTTTAGCCATTAACATTAGAGAATAGCTTGTGCGTTGCAGTGGCTTTCATATGCATATAGGGCTCAGTACTCTTATTAGAAAATTACAGAAACTCGATATCTTTAAATAGGTCTATTCTTTTTTCTTTTATATACGTGCACTGTCTGTCTATTCCAGTTTTGAATGTACAAACACACAGTGTATATGATTATATTATCTTTTTTTTTTTAATGAAAAGGAATGGATATAAATTCTTCGTTAATATTAGGGGGGTGACATTTTCTGGTGTGACACTACCTTTTCTAATGAGAAACGATAATTTGATTTGACCAGACCACAAATTGCGACTTGCTGTTAGCTATCAAATAATTATGTATCGTCTCTAAGGTCTCATACCTATCATAATAAAGATACTTTAATATAAGGCAGGATAATAGCTTTGGCTAAGTCTAAAAGCATCCCTTTAAATATGTAGTGTTATACTTAAAGCTTTATACTATATGCAATACATTAACTGATATACAGATAATAATAAAATAGCTACCTAACAGAGCTGTTTAAATTTGAGGTGTATCCTTTCATCTGATGCAATCCCCCCCCCCCCTTTTTTTTTTTTCTTTTTTGAATTGATTTATGCAAAACCATCTGAAATATCTGTTTTTAGTAAGTCGAATATCTTGATTTTTCTTGTCTCAATAAGAAACATCGATGATATTTTGCATTCATAATCATTAGGCTATATAAAGCCCAGTTTTTTTTCAGAATTTTAATATTTCCTCACTCTTCCTGCATATATATATTCTAATACAAAGATGCCTCTAAAAAGAACCAACAAGAAGGCTGAGGACAGCAACAGGAAACTGCAGATCAAGCAGTATAAGATTCCTGGATTTGAGGAAGAGAAGAAGCCGAAGAAGACACATGGTTTCTGGAACGAGACCAAAGAGTTGGTGCTCTTATAGAAATATGCGCATCTTTTCCATCCTTTGCTGAAGAAAGGTGCACACAAGAAGGCATGGAACGACATTGTCAAAAGTGTCAACAACGTGACACCTGGCGAGACAGAGCTGTCTTACGAAACTTGTCGCCGTAAGATGTTGAGACTTGTAGACATCTACAAGGGTGCATTCGAAGAGAAAACTGTTGTTGGTACCTCAAGCACAAACAAAAACAGGCCAGAGATAGAGAAGGCTGTCAGTAGGGTCCTTGACAAGGTATAGTAAAATTTATATTCAGTTTCCTTTCAGTTTTCTAATTACATATATGAATTTTATTAAATATAGAGAGAGTAGCACGAGGCGTTCAATATTTCTGGTCGCCAACAGGAGATTGGCAGGCAGGAGTTGAAGCTTGGCCTCGAAGGCCATCTACAGTCCATCACGTTGGGAGCTCCTGGCCGGATCACAAATCTCAAGCAAGTATACCGAGATTTTGTCAGGAATAACAATGCAGACATGCAAGAGGAGTTCCCAACAGAGAGCTCTGCTATGTCTGCTGCCCGACCAGTTAGTCGAGCTTGCCCAGCTAGCATTGAGGATGGAGAGGGTGAGAACGCGGATGAGGAACATCCGAAAGTGGGATATGAAGCCTCAGAGTCCCAGGTCGCCCGCCAAGCTGAAGCCATGGGGGTGCTGAAGCAGATACTTAATAATATGTGTGATATTGAAGAGAAATTGAAAAAAGCCAAAAAAAAATGATAATAAAATAAAAGTTTAAGTATTAATTTATTTAAAATAATCTATTGTCTTCATCTTCTCCATATATTTTATCACGTATTAATCCAGATATATTCCTCAAGAGTTGGTGGATCTAAACCAAAATATGAGCTTGTTGGTGATCTATTGCGACCAGTACAGTGGATCATATTATTGAAGACTGTGGATAGCATGTACACAGTCGCTAGACTTTTCTTTCCCGTTTTCATGGAATACTTAAACTTGGACTACTCAAAGTACTTCTGTACTTCCCAAAATTCCCACTCTACTGCCACTCGCACTTTCGACATATTCTTGTTGATTCTTATTTATCTAAATCTATTTACCTGAGTAATACATTACACAATCTTTGCTGACAATCTTTTATAGTTACTATACCACTAAGAGATACGCCTTCAAATGGCGAGTATAGGCACTTGGAAATCATATAGTCTGGATCGCCGTACAAGGCAAATGGCAACTCGGCATCTGGTACGATATCCAAGTACTCTTCCACTCTTGCTTCTGTTTTTGACATAGCATGTATGTACTAACCATGTCTTGAATCGACATATGGTCCAAGAAAGTTGCTTGTGATCCCATCAGGAGTGACAATAGACTGGTACTTCAAAGCATGCAGGTGCTTGCAACCATTGTTAAAAGCTTTTTGAACTTTATTGCCTTGACTTGGCTTTGATATTTCATGCATGGTACCGTCAATTAAACCAAAAATGTTCAGCGATGCTGCGCCTTTATCGTATATTGCACTTGCAACCTTTCCAAGTTTTCCGGGTGAAATTGCTTAGTATTGAATTGAAGCCCCCATTTAATCTGGTTCATAACAATGCTCTCAAATCCTCGGCAGACTACAAATACACTGCTTTCACTCATTCCAAAAAGCATAGAAATATCGCCTAAGCGTCTTGAAAAACTATATAAATTGAGAAAAATTGCAAACCCAAGGTTCGTACGGACTTGTATACTCGAAAAACGGTACACATAATCCAATCCGAGTGATGTTGTTATTCTCTCAATTTCACCCAAAGTGAAACTAAATAGATATATACAAGTACCGTCGCTCAAGAGATTTAGATTTAGTTTGTTTTATCTAGTTCTCCTGGCTCTTTTAATCTCTTGATCTGAGGTTTCTTCTTCATTCTGCTGTTGCCCTTGCTGTTGTTGCTGTTCTTGTTGCTGTTCTTGATGTCGTTGTCGTTGTTGTATTTATTGTCTTTGCTGATGAGCTTGGACGTGATGGTTAATGTTATATTCAGAATGATCAGTCATTTTATTTTGAATTTAGATGATCAATTTGAGTATAAAGAAGTTGTTAGAGAATGAAGCTCATGCATAATATTTTCACAAACTATATTGTTGACGCAACAGGATGGTACACGTATGGTGCATCGGAGAATACTTTTTTTTAAAAAACAAAAATTGTTCTACCTCAAGTGCCTTTTTGGGAGTAGATACAACCTGACATTAAATAGCTCACCTGTGCTCCATCCTGAAAATTCCGTTCCTTATGAAACTTCTGTTCTCCAATCATATTATAGTCATGAAGTATCGTTTTTTATTTAGAATTAAGGAAGTCATACCTAGGATGTCAATAATTGTGTAATACCCATTTTGGATTTTTTGCTGTACCTCGAAGACTTGGATCTGTTTAAGTTTGGTGTGAAAAAAAAATCCAAATTAATATAAAACCTATTTATTAATCGACCCTTCTTTACACTAATTTTTTTTACAAACTATTTGACCTCTATATATCACTCTTGATGAACTCGGCAATGGATTGTCCCTACATCCCAGATTATTGTGTATCGAATATAAATATGCAGCTGGAAATGCACACTGTTGCCTTGAACAATGGTCATCCAACCCCACAACTAGGCGCATGCAACTGTCAAGAATTGTATTCCAACCAGCAGGAAAAAGCCATCAATAAGCAGAAATCAAGCTCATCCCCTGGCTATTCGGCGTCTATTCCTAGCAGACAAGAGTTCTCCCAAATACCCTTTTTGTCTCTAAATACCATTGTGCCCCAAATTCTCTCTGAACTGGATGAAGAGTTCTTCAATACCGTGCCTATCACTAACTACTATCCAGCAAGTTTCATTATTCCTACAATTAAGTGTTCTCTTTGCTCTAGCACGATTAATATCGAAAAAGGATATGCTCTCAGGCCGCCAACCATCTACACAGATATGGATCTCGTAAATTATATATTAAAACACCTCAATCAGCATAAGTGTTCAGCTCAAGATCCACACATAGGCACAACTGTATCCCAGAGAAAATTGTGTGGGCAGTCAGATGTCATGACTTCAACTGAAATGTCCCGTCCTCAGAAGTTTACTTTTCTCCACATATTTCAAAAGGACTGTGTAAGAGAGTGTAAGTTTGTCTAGGTAGCTTATAGATTATTCTCGCTTTCTTTCTGTAATTTTTCCAACGTATAAACATCCTCAATACTAATCTACAATCTTTATCTTTAAATATAAATATTTGTAGATTCTAAAAGAATTTCTGGTTATTATTCAACTTCCAGAACCTCTAGTCCATACAGCCTTAAAACTTCCCGTCAAAATAGGCAAAATAATGATATTTTTACTGAAATGTTTTTTTGTCATCTTTGCAACCACCAGTGCAATCGTAAATCAAATCTTAAGAGACACTTAGAAACACATAGTACGATCAGTAAAAAACCAAGATGTTCTTTTTGTGAAAAGGGGCTAAGCAACAATCATAATCTCAAAAGGCACATAAAGTCTTGCACAATGGCTCCAGTAGATACCGCTATACATAATCTATGATGCCACATCACGCACCTTTATTTATCTTTTCTATCTTTTTATTATTTACTTGAATAGCTTTTATTTGTGCACTGCCTTTTTATATAAATCATCTATCGTTTTAACATATTAAACCATCTGTATTTCTCTGCGTATAGTGCTTATTTTTTATATACAAAGTCATATGTGTATATCTATAAACTCTTATAAGAAAAGAAATCTTGTACATAATATTTCTTAGTGAGCTTGTGGGAAGGGGGAAACGGCACTCCACAATTCAATGTGACTGCTAGCCTGATGCTCTACTGGAAACTGTCAAAGAACCCCAAATCCCCATTTTTTTTAAGCATATCCGTGCACCCCCTCTCCCCCAATATTTAGATCGTTCCAATTTCTCGGGAAAATTTGAAAAGAAATGCCACTTTTTTTTTTAAGTCACTGACATTTAGTTGTAAAAATAAAACATAATATTTCTAGATAACAAGGTACGATGCCTTTTTTACGCTGCGTACGTTATGAACATTGCATACATGAATCAAATAAAAATACTTATATAAACATAAACACCAATTTCGCTACCCTCATTAACAATATGTACTCTGCTAAAACAGCCCTCTCATTCCCAGAGAATGGTTATCCCGACAAACAAAGCGTTTTGGAGGCTGTAAACAAAAAGGGTCTTTCTAACAACTTTACCGTCAAGATTAAGGAGGGGAAGTTTACAACACTTCATCTTGCTTGTTCAAAGGCAGGTGCCTATTGGGATAAGTGTAACATCAGTGAGGAAAAAAGAAAAAAAGGCTCTAACTCTTCCCTCACTGGATGCCCCTTTCTGTTGAGATTCTCTTTTAAAAAGAAGAGCAACATATATCTTTCTTTTTCCACCCGTGGGGACAATAAAAATTGTCACGATCACCCTGTTATCCCTGAGAACTTGGTTTCTTCTCACCAAGGAAGAATATCTCTTTTGACTACTGATGATACCGCCATCGCAAAGACAATGTTGGAAACTCACACCAAATCCCGCGATGTTCAAAAGGCAACAAGTGATAAAAGGACAGAAATTGTAAATCTGAGGATTAGCGATATCGATAACCTTAAGTACAGTGGCATTCGTGGTGCTTCAGAATCTGCCCATGGTACAACTGAGCTCATCAGAACAATGAAAGCAAAGGGATTCTCAGTTCTCTACGAGTTCAAAGAGAGAAATAGCCTGAAGCATATCTTTTTCACCAACGATATAATGATCAAGATAGCTCTTAGTTTCTTAGATGTCTTCATTATGAATGCTACATGCAAGACGAACTGCACAAAGATGCCATTGGTTTGCGTAGAGGGTGTCAGCAACTTAAACGGAGAAAGATTGAAGATCTTTCATGTGGAATTTGCGTAGGTTTCTAATGAGACAAAGACTAGCTATGCTTGGTTTGTAAAATTGCTGAAGTCAATCGTGTTGGAGGGAATAGAATACTCCCCTATCTTTGTTACGGACAAGTGCAAGGAATTAATTAATGCCCTTGATTCTGAGTTCCCTGCGAACAAAAAGCTTCTGTGTGGTTGCCATATGATCAATAACATTGCAAAAATAACAAAAAAAAAAACAATGAAGCCAGGAAAAGAAAGAGAGGTGTGCACGCATTTTGTTAACAGAATGATCATTGGAACTAAACATGGTGTCTTTGATAAAAATCTTGAACTTTTCAAATCACTATCATCTCAAAAATATTCTCAAAGTAAAGAACAGCTGGAAAATGACACCGAATATTCTATAAAAGTTGTAGAAAAAAGGAGCATAGAAAAGTACTTTGAAGATGAATGAATGGCGTGCAAGAAGAAGTGGGCTGGCTACCTCGCCAGTCAATTAAGACATTTGGACTGTCTGACAACACAACGTGTCCAGGGTGGTCATAACGTTTTGAAAAAAAAAAGCTTGGCCCTTAAATCGTTGAACTCTTCCTTTGAGCAAATCTGCTCTTATCTTCCCTAGTTTGAAGGCGATTACCAGGACCTTAAATTTAACGAGGCAACCATCACAGATGCCAGAAGCTATCATGAGCCTCGCCTCCATGGATTGATTAGCCACGTTTCCAGAATTGGTTTGATAACAATCCGTCCCGAGCTTCTAGAAGAGGTTGTTTCTGGCGAGCTTTGCGATCGCAGAGTAAACGTGGCGTTTGGCCTTCCTTATCGCCATAATTTGCCAAGAGACTGTATGTTGCTATTATCAGACATCCCTGAAAGATGGATTCTGTTGTCTTCTTTGGATTAACGTTCGACGCAATTAGAATGGGACGTTTCTCTACAGCAAATCGATGTTGAAAAGCCTGCCCCGTGCGTGAAATGTATAACAAAGCTTGAACAATTGTTTCACTAGTGTGAAGGAGACCAACAAATGCAGAATACTGTGACAATGGTTGATGAGCTGGTCGAAGATGCCGGTGAGATGATCAGTCATCCAAATTCTGTGTTTCTTTAAGCAAGTGAGGTCAAAGCTTTTGGAAGACCTAGCCATGGCAAACAAAAAACTGCTCTCTCAAAGGACTTTGTTCTTTTGGACAAGGAGATGCCTGTGTTTGTGACGAACAAAGTAGAAATACAACATACACACAAATATTCTCACCATCTAATACATATATATTCTTGTTTTTCTAGAATAAAATTAGAGATATTTTAAAAGGACTTAGAGAAGTGGTGAAGGAGTTCTTAGAGGAGGAGCCTCTAAAAAAAAGTAATCTATTATTGTTTTTTTTTTGTGAAATTACAATATAATATCTAATGCCTACTATTTCTAGTCATAAAAGAAATAAAAAAATACAACTCCAATTCTCTGAAAAGTAAGAGCCTCTCGAAGAAGGTACTTGATATAATATTTTACTGAAAGTAAATGCTAAATCTAACATTAGTTTTTGTTTCTTCCTAGCTAACAGATATTCCTATGGAATTAAAATATCTAGCCACCCCCAGATTACTACTGGTACTATTTGCCTAATCAAATAAAACAAAAAAAAACAAAAGAATGTGCATGAATTTTCTCTGCTTGCTCAAATCAACCAAGCTGCCATTTTGTTGACATTCAACCCAAAGTCCGATGGTCGGTGTGGTTTCCGTGTATGTGCACACCTAAAAGAAGGTGGAGAAAATCAGCTCCCTTTGGTGAAGAAGAAGATGTTAGCCACACTGGCGATCCACAGGAAGCTTTACGAGCACAACGTTGGTTTGGATGTTGCCAAAGTGACAAAGGTCATTGCATTTGGCTCTGAGATTAACCCAGTACTTGGTGAAAGTATCTCTTCTTTCCCTTTCTCCGTGTGGTTCTCTGCACCAGACTGTGCTCAAATAATAGCTGGCACCTATAACGAGCCTATTTTGGTGTACTCGGACGATTTAAGCGTCTTTCTCGTAATTCTCCTTCCCCTTCTGATTGGAAGCCTCTCAAACGAAAGACATTGTCAATGGTCTTGCACCATGGACATGGGTACCACTGGAAAACAATCAAAGCCAACCCTCGTGTACATCGGTTCTGGCTTGGGGTAAATGTGCTGTACTTTGATGCTATTCGTAGAGGGACTATTATCGACTGTTTTTCCACGAGTTGGAATTATTGGGGTCAGTTCCCAAAAAACAAATCTTATCTTTTACCTTCCACTACTACTACCACTAAATCTTTCGCTACTTCTCCTATATATTCTTCTGATATCATTGACCTTACACATATATAACGTATCTGTCTTTTTTTTTTAAATATAATATATATATATATACTTTACTCTTATTTTTTCCTTTAATTTTTTTTAACAAATACAATTGCACCCAGTCTGGATTTAATTTGAATGTTATATGTAAAACCCATATACAAATATGATTGGCATCCGACTAATTGGAAAACTATATAATTGGCTTTTATTTTTTGGAGTACAAATTTTGTGCATCTATAAGCAATCTGATTAAGATATTTGTCCAATCACAGACGTGACTTTTACCGTAAAAGATGTGAAACAGGAACGACGCATAGTTTTTGATAGATTTCTATCTTATTTCAAACACTGAAGCTTGGATATTTTGTAGTATTTCTGAAATAATATGTAAATTTACACATTTAAAATTTGAAATCAATTGATTATGTTTTGGTTGTATAAACAAGGAAAATATACACTTTTTTCACGTTTTTAACCATCCGAGACAGACTATTGTTTGCTAATAAATATATTTTATACATAATAGTATGAGCTTAAAACTTTTATTGAAACATTTTTTTACTATTTTTTATTGATACAACGCACTTTAAAGGGATTTTTACTAATATTTTCAAATTGTTGCTGTCGTTTTTTGTTCAATATTTCACAAATGAATTGTACAGGGCTTTTGTAATTCACTCTTCAAAAGCGATTCAAAAAATATTACAAAATCAACAAGACTAGCTATCATATTCTCATATTTTTATCAACCTTTTTGAACAAGTTCTAATTTTTTTAAAAATGAAAAAGAAATGGAAAAAAAAGTTAAGGGCAAATTTTCTTCCAAATTTGCATGATTTTTCTTTGTGAATAAAGACAAGTGATTATACTGGATGGGAAGAGGGTGCTACACACAGAAACGCTGGATGTTTGCCAGACAAGTTAAAAGTAGTAACGCCTCTAATTTACTGTCAGACTACTCAATGCTAATTTGTGTAATACCCTGTCCCCTAAGACTTACGATTGATTTAACAATTAATAAGGTTTTTGCTGTAGACTAATATTAGTACTAATTTTAGATTCCTCGATCTTTCTGTCTTTAATCCAAAAAAAAACAAACTCTGATATAGATAACATTGTAAAAATATAAATACGTATGAAACAAATATGATTATTTTTGCGCCAAACTACGATTAAAAAGTTCTATTGAAACACCGTAAAAAAGCAAAATTGGATGGGAACACAAGTCAAACATGTTCCTAATTTATCTCATAAACAATACAAAAACAGATCCACCTAGTGTTCTAACCCCCCCTCTCATTCTCTCTATCTTTATTCCACTCGGATAACTCCGGTTAAGGTAAAACACTTTAAACCATGTCTTTTATATATATATGTATTATAAGCTTGATTATCTATAGTTTTGGCTTTTGTTCTTGCCACCCAAAAAATTCTAAATTGGAAACCGATCTTGAATTTCAAGCTTTTTAAATCTATAAAAGCAAATTTACAGAATTTCATTTTTTTTCTACTGAACCACATCTTTCTTTTCTCTCTCTACGCTACTTCACCATTGTATTACTCTTAATGAATCCGACAGTGTATCAATTCCAGATCCCAAGTTACGGTGTATCTTATGACAATATTCTGGCAGAAATTCATCTTAACAGTCAACACAATTGCCACACCAGCCCACAATTCAACACGTATAACTGCCAAGGGTTGAATTCAAACCAGCAAGAGCAGACTGTCTGTAACCAATCATCAAACTTACTCTATGGCTATTCACCACCTCTTATACCTACTCAAAAAGCTACCCAAACATCTTCTTTTTTCCCAGATGTCAACTTTGAGCTTAACAATGATGAGGCTCTGTGCAACACCACGTCAATCCAGCACATTCTGTCTATTAATCGTGTAACTTTAGACAAGTGCCCTTTTTGTTCATACAAGGTTAATATCCAGAAAATATATAATCAAATGTCACCATCCCACCCCACAAATGAGAAAACATTATATCATATTATGGATCAATTCAATCAGCATGACTGTCCGGCTCAAGCTCAATACAAGGCTAAACATATAATCCAGTCAGAATTGTGTGCCCATTCAACTTCTAAAGTCGTACCTAGCATTCTCAAGCCTCAACAGTTCGTCTTTTTTAATACTTTCCTTGAAAGCTTCACTAGAAAGCGTAAGTCTTTACCAGATTCTCTTTCTTACAAAATACTAATACCTCGCCTAAATATTCCACACAACTATCAATATATATATATATAGATCCTAAAAGACCTCGTACTCGCCGAACTTGCAATACCTCTAGTCAATATGATCTGAATATCGGCAGAAACGAGATAAATAATGGTGATGATTCTACTACTAAATTTTTTTCTTGCAAAAGTTGCAATTTTCAATGTAATCGCAAATCGAATCTTACAAGACACTATAGAAAACATTCCCTTGACTGGAAAAAACCAAACAGTCCCCTTTGTGAAAATGAGTTTTGAAGTACTTACAATGTCAAAAGACACATGAAGGTTTGCAAGATGTCTTCAACATACACTACCTTGTCAAACGTATGATACCAAACCATGTATCCCTCTTTTTCTTTTTAACTATTTACTGAAATAGTTCCTATTTATATACTGCCTGTTAATATGAATTATCAATCAATTTACAACCTTGCAATATTTGTATTTCTCTATATTTTATTTGCTTTTTTTCATTTTCTTAATATATATGTATGTATGCATGTGTATGCTGATGCTGTTCGAGCTATTAAGGTGTCTGTACATAAAGTGTATATAGTCAGGCAAATATGCGTATGTGCATTGTTTGTCTGTGTCTATGTGTAAAATGACTAGGCTATATATGTTTCAATTCAAAACAAATCCAAATATATTACCATGGTATTTGAATTATTATTATTATCTTAAAAAAAACAGACACGCACACACGCACAAATTATTAAAACTAGAGAAACTTTATTGGGTATTATTGATTAATCAACGCGCACCATAGCTATTAGTTAATCAACGTAACCACTTTTCAGAATATTGAACGAGCATACACTTGGTCAAAGTTATTTGAATACTCTATTTGTATATATTATGTAGTTTTTATTTCCTATTGAGAGCCCACATAATTGTATATAAAGAAAGTTGGTGAATTCAGTTGTGTACATAGACAACCCGGGTATAGAGGCCATACTTGGATAGTTAAATCTGAAAAATTAAGATTGTACTTTGAAGATTTATATGTTTAAAAGAGAATATATATATAATGCTCTTGTTTTTTGAGAACCACCTTAGTTACAGCACGTTACTTAATTAGTTATAAAATATATAATGATTTTGTATCAAGACTCTAATATGTTTTTGTGCCATCAACCCATATATTAGATGTTCATCACTCATCTCCATGGAAGATCATCTCGTCCTTAATTGCCATCGCATCTCATTACAATAAGGGCCTCTATTGCAATAATATTCAGCTGTTTAATATTGTTGTTTTGTACATCTTCTTCTTCTTATATATATACATACGTGTATTTCATAGTAACTGAAAATGTTTTCTTGTGCCTGTTTGTATAAAAGTATTTTTGCATTTGACCAAAGAAAAGAACAAACCAATTTTAACTAACCTTTAAAAACATCCCCTTTGCCACTTTGCTTCTTTACTTTAGCTTTACAAAAAAAAAGCTTTTATTTTTAGTACCTTGTTTTACTCACACATGGGTTTTACTATCATTTCTTGCAATATCGTTTGGCAAATAATGAAACATGAACTGAAATAAAAAAAATAAAAAATTACAAAAGGAGGAGTTCCCGTATAGGATGGCAATGGCTGAAGAATACTTCTCCGACGTGCTATCTTACAGCTGATCTGATGCTCTGAGTTTTCCCTGTTGTATTGCTACCCTCGGGCAGTACCCCAGTACTTAGCAACCTCCGTACCTCAGCCTACGCCAAGGTACGAATGCCGACATCAATCTCTGCAAGACACTTTCTTCGACAAAGTAACCCAGCCACCGTTAATTCCACCCAAATACGAATTCATTCCTTTATAGACCGCCGTTGGCTTACAGATAGACGAGCTATCCGGTCAATTTAATAAATGTCGGCTTTTTGTTTATATGTACTTATTTTTCAGGTTACCTTAAAGTTGTGGGTTTTTAATTTACTATTATTATTATTATTTACCCATAATATTATAAATATTTTTTTCTATTAATATTATATTCACATAATACCCTAATAGTCTATAGAAATTCTAGTGAAATAGTTTTTTGAGGTAGAATTTAATTCTTACAGCAGACAAAATTCCCAACATTTTATTTAAGCATCTTTTGTTTCAGATATAATTTATACATTTTAAATGAAAAAAAGGATTGCTCTTATTAATAACTTCTTATTGCTCTGTAAGAAAAAACATATGTATGTATGTAGATATCTGCTTGTTTTCTATCTATCTTTTATGTAAAGGTAGAGATATAAATAATGAGTCCTTAACTGGAATCTAATATATGGGAGTATAAAAGCCATCGAGATTGATAACTGCACCACACTACTCAAAGCATATAGCTTACATCCTTGAACATGGCTAACTTGACTGGTAATTTTGTGGTTGGGTGTGGATAGTTTTGAGGCAGATGTGTGCTGACCATGAGTATTACTAATATACTGAAGATCAATGCTATTATTAAATCTTTTATTGGCTCATTATATAGCTGTATTAAAAGATTCTTGTTGTTGTAGTTTTATTTATTTATATATAAAATAATCGATATTTTAGTTTTTAGTTTTTAAGTTTCTCAGGATACAACATTATTGATAAAAAAAATACTAGTCAAGAGTCTATGCTTTTGGTGCCTTTTCTTTAATATATAAAAAGCATAAATAAAAATAAAAACAAATGTACTGGAAATGAGAAAGGTTGGAGGTGGGTAATAGATTGGAGTTGAGTGAAGGAAAATACAAGACGTAGAATGTAAGGGGATATTCTTTTTTTTTAAGATAAGTGTGTGTGTGTGTGGGTGTGTGGGTGGGAGGGAGTAAGTGAATAAGTGAATCAGCAAAAAAAAACATGGTTTTATAAACACACTTCTTTTTTTAAAGGTGCTTGAGAACAGCCTCGACAACATCGTTGGTAGAGCTCTTACCACCCAAATCAGGGGTGAGGACAGATGCATCAGCAAGGACAGCATTTACGGCGTCATACATGGCAAGGGCGTGGGCAGTGTGGCCCATGTGTTCGAGCAAGAGACCGGCAGAGCGGATGGCAGCAATGGGGTTAGCAATACCCTTTCCGGCAATATCAGGAGCAGATCCGTGGACGGGCTCACCCATGACAAACGAGTCACCGACATTTGCAGAGGGAACAACACCAAGGGAGCCGACAAGGGCAGCAGCGCCATCACTGATGATGTCGCCATAAAGGTTGGGGGCAACAACGACGTCAAAGGCCTCGGGCTCACGGAACATGCGGTAAACCATCGAATCAACAAGCTGCTCATCCATATCCACACCACTGTAAAGCTCAGGGTTTGATTCCTTGACAGCACGAACGGTCTCACGGAACAGACCATCAGTTACACTCATAACGTTGGATTTGTGAACAATAGTGACGCGAGGGGCATGCTTTAATAATTAGGGAGAGCGAAAAAAAGCGAATTTTAATGTTAGCATATATATATATATATATTTGTTAAAGTTTTCTCACCTTCCAGAAACGCTGGGCCAAAGGCTTCTGTTCACGCAACTTCTGGCGAGTCAAGGCCATGTTGAATGCCATTGCACCAATACGCTTGGAGGCATACTCTGAGATCTTACGGTCAGCATAGGCAACCTTGAGACCAGTCTTGGGGTCTTGTTCGATTCTCTCAGACTTGATATACTATTAACATTCACATTTATTATAAGTTAGCCTTTTTTTTTCCAATTTCTCAAAACCTTGTTCTTCCATTGTACCCCCAAAAGCAACAATAATAATAACCATAGCCCCTAATTTGAGCACACACACATATATATAAAGAAAACTTACCAAGCACTCGGTGTTTTCACGAATGATAAGCATGTCCAACTCCTTTTGGTTGGGGGTGGATGCAGACTTGACAGAGATGACAGGACGAACGTTGGCATACAAGTCCAAGTGCTTACGGAGAGCAACAATAGGGGAAGAGTAACCAGCAACCTTGTGAGAAGGAGAGCTATTGTAAAGTAAAAATCATAAAAAAAATATTACTTATTACATATTCATATATATTAAATGACAGGAATTTCTCCTTTTTTTTCTTTTTTCTTTTTTCTTTTTCTTGTAATTAGAACGAGAGAGAGAGAGAGAGAGAGAAATAGGCGTACCTGACAGCACCAAACAAGGCACCGTGACACTCGTTCTTCAAGGTGTCAACAGTGCTCTGGGGAAGAGCAGTACCGGTCTTTTGGAAATGCTCAAAACCAGCATCGAGGTGAACAAAGTCAAACTTGGGACCGTTGGGAAGAGCTTCAAGAACACGTTGAGCAGCCTTATGATAGTAAGGTAAGATAGGATTAGAAAGGCATGTCAGAATACTTTAGATTCTAGTGGATTCTTCCTATTGACCCTCATAAAAGTTGTTTAAATTGATAGGCGATAGATACTTACAGGAATGACTGTTGAATAAACAGGCACGACAAATATAGAATGTCATTAATATACAAAAAAAAAATAAGAAGGAAAATGATGAGAAATAATGACTTGAACACAACAATGCGCGTGTATTGTGTATAGTATGTCTAACTTTTCACTATTCTCTTCTGCTTTGGTCTTTTTAAGAGTTAAACATACCTTCTCTACCGATACCATCGGCGGGGATCAGACCAATTCTGATAGCAGAAGAGGAGGTGGCAAAGGTGCGACGGAGAATGTTGGAAGCCATTATATTGATATCAAATATATTTTATAATCAAACAAATAGTATGATTAAAGAGTGAAAGAGGTAGAGAGCGTGTATGCGTGTGCGAGAGAAGGGAAGGGATGGTGGAGAAGGGGGTCTTTATTAAAGCCAAAAAAAAAAGCAAGCAAGTACGGGGGTTGAATAAGACGGTCACCCAAGATTAGATGATCAACCTAAAAGAGGAAGGTGGGTCTTGATGGAATCGTAAAGGCGACTGTCACAGGCTCAATAAATGGATTGGCTCAGAAAATGGATCTTTTGCATCGTTTTTTTTTGTATTCCTTCTTTTGGTACCACAAGACATTTGCCCTATTTCCATAGCTATTTCGCGACATAACTTTTGAAATTTATTTGCGCTCAAGAAAAAAAAAGCGCAAATAATTAATTATTTACTTAATTATTTAATAAGTAATAATAAAAGCATATACATTGGAATAGTAATAATAGTAATAGTAATAGTAATAGTAATAATGATAATGGTAATGGTAATGATAACACTAATAGCAGTAACAGTGGTAACAGTGGTAGCTATAGTAGCCGTAAATTGATAATTGTAATAAAAATTACTTGATTCCTCTTTCTTTCTTTCTTTTTTTTGGGAATCCAAGACTTCAGACTACATTAATACACAGCCACAATCTCCTGTTGTTTCTGCATACGGATCGGGTCTCTTGGTGTTCAACACAGAGGGCACCATGTAGTCAGAGTTGTTCTGACAGTATTCAATCAATCTTAAATAATGAAGAGCATCAATTAAAGTAAGAACCTCTTGGAAATATAATAAAAGCATAAACACAAGATAAAGGAAGAAATAAAGAAAGTCTTACGATCTGCTAGCTTCGGATACTGGAATACGTTGAATCTCCAGCTGCTCTCGTAGCTTCTCATTGTATTCATAGATCTTGAGAAGTTTAGCCTCCATGATGTGTTGATGAGAACAATAGGACTGAAGAATAAAAAGAGGTATATAATTCCAGGAATCCACTGAAAAATACAGATTTAGAAGAAGGATAATCACAAGAGTAACAACTGCGGTAGTAAAGAGAAGAGACGAAAGAGAGAAGAAAGAGAGAAAGAGAGAAAGAGAAAGACAATGTGCTTGCATTTGTGTATTTGTATTTGTATGCCTGTGTGTTTGTGTGTCTATCTTCTTTTGTCTCTTAGTATCCTACACTCTTATATACAAATCAAGGGGTTGGATAATTTGTGCTCTAGAGATTTCCAAAGTAAGGCTACAAGAATCTTAAAATACAATACACCATATACCACACTGATAATTAGCAAATAAATAAATAAATAAATAAATAAATAAAGCAAAAACATGATATCGCATCATCCAAGCTTGCAAGGCCAAGACTGGACTTGTACAAGAAAGTTTAAACAAATAATAAAAAAAAAAAACTTTATTTTATTGTTAACCCTCAACTCCTTGGTTACTAATTCCTTTTTGAACAATTATATATAATATTATATTAGTAATTATAAAACTCTAATATCTGTATCTCTCTTGGTATTGATATCAGACTTGATTATTGTGCCTCAATTTTTTTTTTTAAATTTATCATGTTTACTTGCTGTAATGATTATATATATGTGCGTGTGTTTGTTTTTGTAAATATTATTTTTATCCCGCCTTTTGGTGAATAAATCTGTACAACTTCTTGGCTGGTTCTTTGCCTATCAGTTTTTGAAGTTCCGGTTCCTTAACTTTACATAAATCCTCAAGATTATTGACTGCATTCATTATAATGGAGTAATTAGCAGATGTGATGCCCGGCATACTTCGAAGCATTTCCTACAGAATAGTTAAAGGTGAACACGCACATTAACAGAGTAAGTAGGTGAGTAATCAAATAAGCAAGTAATATTGAAATGCAATGCTTCTTGAGCTATTTTATTTTATTTTCTATTTTATTTTATTTTTAGTTTCTGTCTCTTATTGCGCAATTTACCTCTGGTGTAATGTTGTACATACGATCTTCGTCTCTTGCTCCATTGGTACCAATTGAAGCAGCAATGTCTGCATCAGGCTGCTCTTGAGATTTCTAATTGGAGTATATATATTGCAACAATTAGTAAAGGCGTATATATATATAAGTTTTACCTTGAGATCAGCAAATATCAACGATGTTTCATGTTGACTTGGTGACCAGATGATTTTCAATTTAGGAAAGGTTATAGTCAACAGGACAAGCTTTGAAGTTATGTCTGTCCCCACAATGTGTTCTTTTACTTCAGATAGACTCTAAGCACATATAAATAAGTATGTCGCTCTAACCTTATTATCAAGAATCACTTACTTGGAATGGAGCTGCCTTTGTATCGTCAAATTCGATCAATAAGATAGGAATCTTGTAGTGTTCAGACATTGCCTCACATTGAGTATACCTAAAAAACCCCTCAACCCACATACACAAAAGAAACATCATATTCATGATAGACAGACAGATTGATTGATAAATATCTTAATTGTAATTTCACCATTTTGATTTCTTGTTTGTTTTGTTTGTGTATCTGTCACACACACACATACACAGAGAGAAAATAACTTACAATCTTCCACTGGTAAACGATGAAATCAAGTCTACAATTGATTTTCGTTCCACGCACATATCTGGACTGAGGATGTAATCACCAATTACTAATGTACACGGCACGATGTCGATTCCTTGGGAGTATAGGATTGGTGGCAATGGGTTACGGAATTCACGCATGTCTACGATAATCTTGGCCGGCTCTGATGGTTTCAAGTGGCCACCCAATATTCTACTATTCACAGCACTCACAAACCCATCATCTGGAGTGACATTTGAAGGAGGTATTGGGATAACCATATTCTGTTTATTTGTTTTTTGTTTTGTTCAAAGAAGAATATAAATAAATTAATCCAATGTATTTAAACACACATACATATATGTAACTAGTGTATTACTACTGCTATTTCTACTTGCCGACTTTTCACGAATCATACGCTCAAAGGCTTCTTTTTCTTTTCGAATTTCACTCAGATATACTTGCTCTTCAACTGAGTTTTCATACACCATAAAGTATACACGCACATTGAGATGGGGATTAAGTGATCGATAGATCTATTTTGCATACATACATAAGTTAGGTATATTAGTGATTGTGATGGTTTTGAAATATCATCAAACTATCGACTAATTAATTAATATTTTTTTAAAAAATAAAAAATAAAAGAGAGAAAGCAACATACCTCTATACTGCGTACAAATGCTGGGTCTGGATCATACATTATCACAAACAGTGGTTCTGTGTCTTCCAAGATCTGGTCATTTAGATTGGGCTCATAACAGTGGATTGTTATCGTATTTTCTTTTGGTATCTCTATAAATTCGGATGATATGGTTTCTGTAGTTGTGGGCATCAGAACTTGTGCCATATCAATCTTTATTTCGGGCTGATAAGCTTCACATTCTTGGGTTGTTTGACTATATAAATAAATCATCAATAATAATAATACCATTATATTTCATACACGACCTTTATTGCTTCTTATTGTTATATCAACGATTTCCTTTCCCCTCTCTCTCTCTCGCTTTCTTTCTTTTTTTTTGGCAAGTAAATATATTTAATTATATTATTATTAGTGCTATTTACCTTGACGATTGTACACTATCTTGAGTGTCATTTGTTGACTCAGAACGTGTTCCTCCAGTACCTGCAGTTGTAGAACCACCTCTTGTTCTTCTTCGTTTATTAAATGGTGAAGATCGTAAAAAAGGAGGTGGCGGTGCTGGCGATGCTGGTGAAGCTGTTGGTGTAGCAGCAGTTGCAGTAGGATTTAAAATTTTGATCCGATTACCGCGCACCGAAAAGAGGTTTTGGACCAGATGTGTCATCATTGTAGGTTTCTTATCGTCTTCATAATCTGGATCACTCATCTCAACTAGTCTCCGACGAAGTTGAGCGCATGTCTTTAATGACTTTACCATTACCAACACTGGTGCACCTATTTAAATAAATATTCATTTTATAAATAAGTTTGAGTACCCCAAAAACAAAAACAAACAAACAAACAAACGAAAAACACAATTATAATATTGTTTTTTCTTCTTCTTCTTTTGACAATTTTGTACCTTTTCCTTGTGTGGCTTCATCCATGTCTTGTTCAATTTCTTCCAGGATATCTCTTAGTAGCTCCCATTTTGGTTGATCCTCCAATGTCAGACGTAGCGATGGTGGCATGTTAATTGGAGTATATCCATGCCATGTCTCTGTTGTATTGTACTCTGGATCATCTGGTTTCAGGTACACTCTTTTTCTAGCTTCCTGGAACCCAATATAGATACACAAATGTACTTATGTAAATAAATAAATAGAAACAATAAAATACTCATATACAGTAGCATCTATTTGTTTTTTTTATTACTAACCATTATGACTGTGTTTGCTGAACCGAGTAGGAGCCACTTTGAAAACTGCTGCTGGTTATCTTTTGAAGGCGTACCACAATCCACAATTGTTTCCAGAATACTGTAAAACGACACTGCATCGTACTCTGTTAGATAGACCAGCAGCCGCCTAAGGTTACCTAGATCATCTATAAGCTGTTTTGATGAAGGGCTAACTTTGTGCCAGATATGGGAAAGTCGACGGCGAATAGAGACATCAAACATCTTGAAGAACGAATTTTCTATGGTGACTTCCTGGGTATCCAACTAAAGCAATATATGTTGTATATATGTATGTTAAGCTTGTGCATGTACATTTTTTTTATATTGCCAACTTTCTACTAGTATTTATATATATATATATATAACAAGGATATTTGTTCTTACAGTGGGATTTTGACGACGCAATTCAGCAAGAGTTGCTTCCAAACATTCGATTAGACCTTTTTGAATGATTTCCATTGAAGGTGACATTGGCTGGCGTAGTTCTATCACATCAACTTCCGTAGCTGATAAATTGTCTGCTACCAAGACCTGGAAGCTAAATATATAAAAGATACACAGTAATCATATTGTATGTATTTAAAAATATTCTAATTGGGTGTGTTTGTTTCCTACCGTGGCCACAATTGAACCTTGCGTAGTCTGAGAGACTTTAATATGGTTTGTAATGGAGCAAATCCAGACACAAATGGAGATGGATTATCTGAAAATGCTTTGATAAAACCTTGCTATATACATATGTACAAATGTTTATATTTATATTTATATTTATACAAAAACTTGCCTCGTTTTCTTTTCGATAGACATTTAAAATCAATTCTTCCATGGCATCACTTCTGACCCTATGTTACTAAAATGGATCAGATCTTCTATTCTCTTACACACAGACAAATTCCAGGCAAACAAATAGACAAGCAAACAAGAAAGCAAATAAACAGGTACATGTATAATTATGTTTATTTATTTTTTCCTACCGATGAGCATTTGCAACGATAATTCCAGATATCAATGGGATAGGTACACGACGTAAAAGCATATCTACTGCTAAAATTCGAGGAGTAACTGAAAATACGCCACTATTTGTGTACATGGCACGTCTTTTCAAGTGCAATACAAATTAAGCCCGCAGCATTACACATTTACCAACACAAATCCCCAATTGTATTTATATTTGTATTAATTGATAGATAGATAGATAGATAGATAGGTAGATATATAGATATATTAAAGAAGACAAAGCAATAGTATGAGAGAAAAGTGTCAATTATAAAGATAGATTTTATATTTGATTCAATATATGTAAAAAAAAAAAAAAAAAAAAAAAAAACCTTGTCTCTGCTGGTGTGTCTGAATCAATAACTTTGAGGTTTTTGTCTGGTAAGATTCCAGCCATCATGAGATGTTCCCGAAGCGCAGCATTTTGTTCTGGATTAGAATTTAGCAAGAAAACAAGATGATTTCCCCTGCAATGCATCTCAATTAATGAGCACATTATTCTAAACAATCCAAGCCCTGGAGCTAGAATAGTCAAGGCATCATCAGCTACAATTTCAGTGAGGATTTCTTTTTGGAATTCAAGCATAAATGAACTTTGTCTTTTCTTTCTAAAGAGCTAAATAATAATATATATAAAGCGTCGAAGAATTAAAGAGAGAAAGAGAAAGAGAAAGGACAATACAAGACAAGAAGTACTTGCGCATATTGACATTTCGGTTTTTTGTTTTGTTATTATATACATATATTATTTATTAAAGCGGCACTTTTTGCACTTGTTCTGCATAAACCACGTGATATTGAAAGTAAAGGACAAGGAAAAGATGTACTTGTGAACAGGATGGATTAAATAAATAAATATTTTATTCTATTATAGCATAGTATAGTATAGTATATTATAGTATGTCATTGTACTTGTATGAGTCTTGTTGAAAACATAAGATATCAAAGTAAACGAATGCATGAATGAGTTGAATTACAAGGAGGTAGAGGTTGAAGAAGAAGAGGAAGAAGAAGAGGATCTTGATCTCTTTGATATTGCCCAGTAGTTTAAAAGGGCACTTACAAGACCAACGTTTGGAGGCGGGGAGGTATATTTGGTAACTCTTTTGTGAACACATTCTTCAATGATGTCTCGAAGAAAGGATGCTCGAATTGGTTTCTTTGAACGAGAACTTGACTTGAATTTCAACACCTGTATGTATGTACGTATATATACGTATATATTTATTTGTTGTTGAGGATTAGCTTTATTAGTATTTTATCAATTAATTGATTAAACCCTTTACTTGCCTTTTTCATTTCTTAAAAGAAGAAGAAGCAGTATATATATATATATATAGTATATATTCAAATATATCTTTGGAATTAGCTCGCAGTAAATATCAAAGTAAAGAAGAGCAAAATAGAAAATTACTGGCTTTGGTTTTGGATCCTGACCAATTTATATAGCTGTGTAGATATGTGCATATGTATACAAATATACAAATGAAAATATAAATATAAATGAGATACGAGCCAATGTCAAGTTGAGAATAAGAATCCGAATAATAATAACAGTAGATTATAAAACGATAGTAAAAATAATAAAAATAAAAGTTTCCGAAGTGAATGTGTATACATGTGTCAATAAATAATTACAAGTGAGTCCAGTACTTAATTAACACCAATATACTTCTTCCCTTTTTTGCTATTAATTATTATCACTACGCCAAAAAAATAGGAGTTTTAGAGGTGGTTTCACAGGTGGTTCCGGAGGGGAAGCCAGGGCGCGTTTTGTGTCCTCCCCCCTTTTTTCCAACCCTGAGTTCATGTGCATTTTAATACATCTCCGCTTACCGGTAGTTTTAAGACTCTATTAATATATTGATAACCTTTTCTTTTGCTAATATTTGTCTTTCAATTAGACAAAACTTCTTTAAGTATAGTTGAAATATTATATGCCATTGGTTACTACTAATTCATTATTCTTTTAATTTTGATTCTTTTAAATATTTCTTGCTTAATCATTGTTTTTATTGGATAAGACATAATTGCACTGTAGTGTATTTTATAAAAATACATTTTTATTGGTTTCTCAAATGGATATATTTTTTATTTATCGTTTTTATTGGTTATTACACTACACAATTACATTTTATATATCACTTTTATTGGCTGTTATGATAGACATTACATTTTATACATCATTTTTATTGGTTATAAACAGTCAAATACATCATATACTTCCAATATTAAATATACTACTTTACACTGCAGTGGATAGTTACTTACAATTGCCTCCTTTGACGGTCTTTCCAGAGATGACTGACTCTTGCAATGGATGCCCACTTTTGATGGCATCTGGTGAAATCTATACCAACCCTCTTAAGCATGTTTGCATGTTTATTGCAAATCATTGTTCGATCACATCGCTGGTGAGAATCCAATTCCTGCCAGCACAATGATACAGCTTCCTCTGGGTAGACAGCTTGCAGTTGCTTTGGCCAACGACCGCACCAGAAAAGAGATGTTGTATCGCCACCATCATACGCAAAAGGCTGATGGCAGCATTTCCGATGTCTTTGACGGACAGGCATACCAGTCAAAGAAGCATCTTTTCTCGGGTGAAAACGACATCGCCATTTCGCTGTCTGTTGATGGGTTTGCTCCCCATAGTGTTCCGGGTTCGGTAACCATTGTCCACGTTACCAACCTCAACCTTCCCCCAATTATCCGCTACGAGCGCAGCCGTATGATCCAAGTCGCGATCATCCCTGGTCCCAAAGCACCCGCCGACTTCTGGTCATTCCTGGAGCCTGTTCTGAAAGAACTTCGGGTTCTCCAAGCCGGTGGAATGGTTGTGAAGACACCATCTGGAGATATTAGTGCAAAAGTCCATGTACTAATGACAACTGGCGACATCCCAGCTCTGGGAAAGATGGCTTGTCATGTGGGCCATATGAGTAAGGATGGCTGCCGCATCTGCCACGTTGTGGGTCAATCTCCTGGCCATGGCCAATATTTCCGAATGCCATCTGCCATCACCATGCGCACACCGGAAAGTTTCAAGCACTTTGATGAGGTGGCCTCATCCAGCAAAAAAGGGTTAACTGACCAATCACCCTTCTCCTTACTGGATTCCTTCTCTGGTCCGTTCTTCTTTGCATTGGATGAAATGCACGGCATTTGTCACGGCATTGGCAAACAGGTCTGGGGGCTCGTGTGTGGCAAGTATGGAAAAGATCATCCTCTCTCTCTCCCTTGCTGCTCAGAAAGAAATTGGTACTGCCATAGTGTCAACCAGAAGAAGTATTCCGACATCTTTCCACGGTGCATGGATCAACATCGCAACAAAATCAGGGTACTTCCGGGCTGTGGACTGGGCTGACTTCATCTTGTTTGTTATCCCCACGCTTGTGGCAGAGCGTGTCCGTGACCAAGCTGCCCGTAAGGCATTGCTTGACCTGGTGCAGACATGCAACCTACTCATGAGCTGGGAGTTATCAGCAGAGGAGAAAACCTTGATCAAAACGTAAGCTTTAATTATAATTAATATTATTATTTTATAACTTGTGTTAACTTATCTTTTTTTTTTAGAAATCTCGTCGCATGGAATGCGTATCTGGAAGCCTCGCTAGCTAAAGGAGAGGTCCAGCTCAAGGTCTTTACGATCAACCAGCACCTCCTGCAGCACTATCCCGCAATGATAGAAGCGTATGGTCCCCCCAGAGCGTATAGTGCACGATCTGTCGAGAGGGCGATTGGGGAATACTCGCGAGCAATAAAGAGTAATTCGGCAATTGGAATCAACGCTGGCAACATCATGCTTGGCTTGACACAGATTCGACAGATGAGAGTTGAAAATTCAAGAACGACAACAGCAACAGTAACAGCAACAACTCTCCTTCAGTATGACGATCCCTCTGCTGGTTGGCCAATTGACCGAGAAGGTAGTAATGTTGGTACTGATTCTGACATTGAGTTCTGGGGGCCTTTGAGGAACAGAACGATTGTTGATAGTTTTGGAGGCATTTCTTGTCTTCCAGAGCTTCTTCAAAAGTTCTACGAATCAAAGGGGGAAGAGTGTAGTATGATTGAAGCAGCCATTAAAACAAGCCGTAAGGCATTTGTAAATGGTTGTGTTATTGACTCTGCACTCGACCATAATTGTGTAAGAGAGGCACATAACGTCAGACTTCAGGGTTCAGGTTGATGAGAACCGCAACATTGGGTAAAGCTACTCTCCAGTCTACAAGGATTTCTTTGGGAAGGTCGTCGTTTTCTTTGAGCACAAGCTCAACAACAAGAGGTGGCCGCTTGTCCTTGTCAATGTTTATGCAGTTCGTTTGGTAAATAGTATACCAGCAATCAACAATAGGCAAATGAAGCCAATGGTAGTTCACCTGGCAGATGTCAAAGAATTAGTTGGTTTGGTGAAGTCGGACGCGACTATAAACACAATAACAACAACAGCAACAACATATGTAGTGTGGCCAGAGCTTAACCGCGGCCCAAAACTGTCACTTGGTTCTCTTGCAGACCCATAATTTTTTTTTTCTTGTAATACATTATTTTTTTTCAAATTGTCTTAACATATTTTATCCTCCCAGCAAAAAGTTTAGATATTTTTCTCTTTTACCTCTGACTTTTAATAGTCATCAATTGCAATCTACATTTACTAAAAATGTAAAATCTGTAGTTAAAATGTACTTTTGTCTATCAGGAGATTTAATTTTAGGTGGTCAATCTGCTTTTTGTCAACCTTTTCAAAAAACAGATTTTCTAGTTTCAAATTGGATTTTTGGTGATTTTTTAATTATTATAGGCCAAAAACAAAGTCACAAATACAAAAAACCGCCCCTATTTGTTGTAGTGATATATATAATTATATTAGTTATTATTTTTATAAACTTGTTGCTCTTGTTACACTTCTTATGTACTTCTTTAGAGCCTTTGATATTATATATATATACTTAAAAATTCTTGGATGACATTTAACCATTTTTCTTTGCTTTTTGTTTCTATTTCTACATAAAAAATAAATAAGAACAAAGAAACTCAACTGCTCAACTTAACCCAACTTAACTCAACTCAATATTGCGATTTTGTGTGCCTGGAGTTTTCTCATTATATAACGCACACATATATATATACATATACATACCTATATATATTATTTCTTATTTCTTATTTATTTTATTTATTTTTATTTTTTCAACTCAATCTTGTCATGAGTAACACAGCTCCACCTTCTGTTCATCCATCACCTTCATCATCATTAGAAACCATTCGCCATCATCCAAATGAAACTCCCGTCAATATACCCAATTCAGACAGCCCCACGGCTGAAAATCTATCAGAAAGCTACCAGCCACACGACATCCACTCTTCTTCGTTCCTGAGCAGCTTTCAGTCTTCCAATCAAGGCCAGTCATCTTTCACCCGACGACTGGCTGACCGAGGTGTGGCTGTGCCATCTTCATTCGGTTCCTGGCAACATCTTTCACCAGAAGAAGAAGAAGGAATAGGACACGAAGAAGACGAAGACGAAGACGAAGACGAAGACAATGAAGCAAGAAAAAGAAAAGATAGAAAAGATAGAAAGATGTCTGTGGTTATCGATCCTTCGTTTTCATCCTCGGGATCTCTTTCGACCGAACTCGATTCAAGTGCTTACTACGGCCTTTCGCCTCTTGTGACAACCTCATTTGCATCCGGACTTTGCGAAAACAGTCTCAATGATCCATCTCACTACACATCCCTTCGACACCGTTACGAGCGCGAGAGTCATCCAGAGGAATCGCCTCTGCTAGAAGACCATCCCTGCAGACTGCCGGCCCTAAACCAGGTGAGCCGGGTCGGAAACGAAGACAGCGACATTGAGTTGTCGGATGATGATGCCACGGACAAGGCTCATCTCAAACACTTGACCATACCACAGCCATTCTTGCACAACGCAGCCCAGACTCGGCACCGTCAAGAGACTCTCTCGAAGCCACGGTCGCCTTCACCCCTTGGATATCGTATTTCGGCTGAAACGGGGGTCTCTGATAGATCTGATACAGACACACCTGGAGAACGAACAGAAAATGAAAACGAAAACGAAGACAAAAGCGAAAACGAGAAAGAGAATGGAAATCTAATTGAAAGCGACAATGTAAAAGAATACGATGATAATAAGCAAGGTGGCGAAGATAACGAACGCGATAATAAGAATAATAATGAAGAGGAACAAGAAGAAGCAGCAACAGAAGATGCTGATGATAATGATAATGATGGAGATGGAGATGGTGAGGAGGAGGAGGATGAAGACGAAGACAGAGACGATGAGGATGATGATGAAGAAGAAGAGGAAGAAGAAGAGGAAGAAGAAGAAGAGGAAGTGCAAGTGAACGTAGCCAACACAAAATTCAAGACTGTCAGCATAAATGCACCTTCTCCAAGAACAACCGACGGAGCTTTAGATGCTCTGGATTCACTCTGGAAGCAATCTCGATTAATTAAAACAGAAAAAACAGCTGTAGATAATGCAGATACTTTGTGGCGTCAGGCACGGGCAGCCAAACGAGAAGGAAGTAGTAATATGATCTTACCTGGCGATGGCTCGATCGATAGTCTTTTGAGAATGGCACGAAATAACAACATCAACAACAACACTTTTCAAAAACCAACACTTCAGCCCAAGAGTGGACTGAGATCGCCTCGAAAACACCTCTTGCAGGCTCCTGTACTCCAGGTAGTCTATGCCAGCACCATAAAAGACCGCTACCTGTTTCTTTTCAGCGATCTACTACTGATTTGCAAACCCATTATGGACGAGAGCATAATTGTCAGCAGTCCGATCAATCCAGACAGCGAGAGTCGGAGTAGGTTCAAATCTACAGAGAGTAGCCTTTTTCAAATAAAAAACATTGTCGAACTGGCCCAGATGACACTGTTTCTCTCGCGCGAGGACCAGCCTTCTTTTGATAATCGACATTCGATGAATAATAGTCCTGGTGCAACTGGCTCAGGAGTAGGAGCAGCAAGTGGAAGTGACAAGATAAGTGGTGGTGGAGTGCGTCAATCATTACCTGCTCCACGCAAGATGCATCCAATGCTGGTGACTGCCTTGCGCAAATTTCAAACCAGTGCCGAATCCGGCGTTGCATACCTGATCGATAAAAATGTACTCATTCAAGAACCCCTCAGTATTGCCGGTTTTCTATTCAAGACCCCTGATCTCAGCCGCCGGCAGCTGGGCTACTATCTTTCGGACCGAAACAACAACGATATTTACGAAGCATTTTTGAATTGTTTCAGACTGGTTGGTCTGCGGCTCGACGAAGCTCTAAGAATCCTCTTGACAACCTTTAGATTACCTAGTCAATGGGAAAACATAGAGTACATCATTGAACAGTTTGCCAAAAAATGGCATGATGCCAACCAGAACGTGATCAAGTTCCATGAAGACATGGTTGTCAAAGTCATTGTGGCCATGTTGTTCTTAAATGCCGAGATATGGTACGACGCCAGTAAAGAGCGAGACGTGTTCTGGTTTGCTCGTGAGCGCAAAGAACGCGAGGACCGGTTAAGACTGCTGCGTCGAGGAAGTATTGATGTCCACAAGCACCGAGGAAGTGTTGCGTTTGAGCCGCTGCACTACATCACCTCTGTGCGCACAAAGGGGTCACGCCGTCCGACTGTCGAGGATTTTCTGGAGCGGTGGAAGTACTATGATCAGTACGAGCTAGTCGAGGCTGAGTTCCTCGAAGAGATGTATCGATCAATTGTGGCCGAGCGACTTGAGACCGGGTGGGATACGCGACCTGGAAAGACTGAGGAGCAAGAAACTGACATAGTGATTACGGTGGACGCAAATCAGCTCCCTTCCCGTCTGACAAGAAATGTGCCGTGCTTGCCGATCCGGATATCGATCCCCAGCCCGGATCCTGGACTGCAGATCAAATTGCGTGGCCAAGACCTGCTTTGCCAGCCAAATATCCTGGATTTCAGTCAATCGGCCGTTCAATCGTTCACGGTGACGGGGCACACGCTTGGAAGGACAAGTCTGATGTTTATCAAGTCGGGCTTTAACGCGGGACGTTATGTCAGTCCGACTTTGCCGCGTACCAAGAGTATTGTAGTCGAACGGCTCTTTATGCGCTACACGTTCCAGATTGGGTTCTATCCGGTCGAGCAGCCAGATCATGTGGAGGCCCAGATAATGCACAAGTACACTTTTAGCGTTGAAAACGAAGAAGAACGGAAGCTCTGGATAGACTACCTGAAGCAATTGTGCGGACGGGTTAGTGTTGGGCCGTTTGAGGCTCGACCGATGGCATCTCGGATGAGCTGTGAGGAAAAAGTGGGGCTCCAGGTGCTTCGGGATGTCCTGTTGGCAGAAGACGTTCGTAAACACAGTATGGTTCGATACAGTCTTTTTAACAAAGCAGGCACGCCGGCTCGGAATTCGGAAGATAAAGAAAAGGACAAGTCAGAAGAGGCGACTCTGTTGCCCAGTACAACCCATGCGGTCACCAAGCGTGGCCATGAAATTGTTCATTTGGTTGTCCAGAATGCTCTCGTACCACGCATGCTGGGATTCCTCAAGCAGCAAATTCAATAGTAGCAATAGTAATTCTATTATAATTTCTTTTAAATAATAATAATTCATCATCGTCATCATCATCATTTGTTTTATATATATATAAAGAAATAATACGCACACAATTATAATCATACAAAAAAAAAGTTTATTTTTGCTTTGGTCCTTTTTTTTATATGTGTAGCTATGGATACATATTCTGTATGATTTTTCAGTTTAAGCTTTTTTTTAGCCTTTTTATTTCTATTTTATTATAAAATAAAAATAAAAATAACGCATTTTTTTTATATTTATATTTATATTTATCTTTTTTTTTTTCGGTTTCTCTTTACCACTTTTAGAACTGTTCCAATTTCTGGTTTAATTTTTTCTTTCTTTCTAATCCCACACATAACAAGAAACACCAAAACCCTAAATATTTTAACCTCTCTCTCTCTCTCTCTCTTTCTTTCCTTGCTTCTTTCCTTTTCTTATTTTGCTTTACAATTGAAAAAGACACCTTGCTTCTGAGCACCTTACCAAATCAATGTCTGAATTGATCACAACAAGTGTGATCCCTACCAGCTCAGGATTCGTCCAAGGCTTTGTCAATCCTATGCACGACATCCATACGTTTCTGGGTATTCCTTATGCCTATCCACCCGTAGGAGATTTACGATTCCGTCCTCCGGTTCCCTTTGTCGACTCGAGCGAAGAAATCAAGATTTGTATGGAACATGCTCCGGCTGCCCCACAGACCCAGATGCCCTTTGACACTCTCATGAGTGTTGAGATTGACAACCAGTCTGAGGACTGTCTCTATCTGAACATCTGGGCTCCTGACACAGAGCCTGATTCAAAACGACCTGTGTTGATCTGGTTCCATCCAGGAGCCTGTATGAGGTGAGAAAAAGAAGGGGAGGAATCTATAGATATGTGCATGTGCGCGTAAATGCAATGTAGTGTGGTGTAATGTATTTGGAGGACATTCAATGATTTTTCGGCTATATAATACTAATACTAACAATGGTATATAATGTAGCGGAAGTAGTAGTCAAGTATTCTGGGATGGAACCAATTTGGCTAGAAACGACATTATAGTAGTTTCATTCAATTACCGTCTAGGCGCTCTTGGATGGACTCGTCTGGATCACTTGTCGTCAGATTTTGAAGGGTCAGGAAATCTTGGCTTATTGGATCAAATTGGTGAGTAATTTCATTATCCTCCAAATCTAATGAACTCATCCTTAGACACGTATACACACATATATGTATATATATATATATATATATATGTGTGTGTATCCATTTCTGTACTTTGTGTGCCTGATTAATTCATGTCAATATTGTCACACTAACTTACCTTGACTTGACTTGACTTGGATTGGCTTGGCTTGGCTTGGTTTGGTTTGGCCTTTCCTTTTTTTGTTTGTACTCACACAGAGGCTGTGAAATGGGTCAAAGAAAATATTGCTTCTTTTGGTGGCGACCCTGATAACCTCACTGCTTACGGTGCTTCAGCTGGAGGTAAACTTTAAACATAAAGAAAAACTAGCCTATAAAATATACAATACACCCCTACAAATATATACATATATATGTGTGTGTGTGTATGTGTGTGTACGTGTACGCGTGTTTTAATCAAAAAAGGTGTATGTGCGTGTTTTTATATACGATATAATAAACCATGATTAGCTACCACTATCATGGCTGCAATCCTTTCCCCAACTGCTGCCGGGCTTTTCAGGCGTGTGGTTCTTCAATCTCCTCCGATGTTCATGGCAAATCCTAGCGACTGGGCTGCAACAAAGGGCAGCCTAATGCTCCATTCGCTGGGTGTACCCAAAGACGATGTTGGCGAGATGCGTGACGTCGATGTCCAGAGTTTCTTGGAGGCCCAGACTTTCATGACCACCTGGCCCAATTTCCTGGAAGGTTTGGCACCGATTGGGCCGTCGGTTGACGGGACCGTTCTTCCCACAACTCTAATGGAGCACTTCTTGCACAAGGCTTTGCCAAAGGGTTACGAAAACCTCGAGATTATGATTGGCTTCACACGCGACGAATTCAATTTCTTCTTTCCGTTCTTGCCAAACTTCCAGGACATGGATGATTCGATGTTTGTCCGGACTTACTTTTCGCATATCTTTGGCCACAAGAACGCCCGCCGAGCCTACGAGATCTACCGCGACCAGATTGTACCCCCTTCGTCTCCACCAAGTGAGGTGGCTCGCTACATGGCTTCGGATGTAATGTGCAGAGTCTCGACTCTCTTGACAGCCGAGAATCTGGCCAGGCACGGCCACAAGGTCTGGCTGTACGAATGGGACTATGAGTCCAACGATGTCGAGAACATCATCAAGGCTGCACATATGGTCGATGCCATCTATTCCTGGGATAATCTCGAGTACTGGGTCGACAATCCGTTCCTTGGTCCTGGTGACGACGTAGAGCGCGACCAGATTGCCAAGCAGATGTCTCGAGCAATCGTGTCCTTTGCACGGTCCGGAGATCCCGACCATCCTGGTATTCCTCATTGGCCAGCATACTGTCAACCCGGTAAAGAAACCGAGCGGGATGGCATGGTGTTTGATCAAGAGGTTCGCGTCGAACGCAATATCTATGATCATGGCCTGGCATTGTGGAAGACACAGCTCAAGGAGTATGTTAGAAACCAACTCTGTCCAATTAAAGCCAAGGAAGAAACAGCATCATTATCATCTACTACTGATGATGCTGCTAAAGACGTATCAGAACCTGAAGGATCATCGGTAAGTTTTTTTTTTTTTACATATTTGGTTACATAAAATACCAATTAGTAGAAATATTTCTATTAAAAAAGAACATTAATACGCACACACACATATAACTCAAAACAAAACAAAACCAAAAAAAAAAGGGCAAGAAACGCAAGATTGATGCTGTGTAAGCGGATTGGATTTGTAAATGATATCAAAAAAACGTGTTATATTACAAGTGAAAATAGTGCAAAAAAAAGAAAGAAAGAGAAAAAGAAAGACCCGGACAAGTAAGAAAAATAAGAAAACATCGTATGTAATAAAGATATAGAGAAACAGAGCGAGCAAGCGATATAGCAAGAGAAAGGAAGTAATATAGAGATATGAAATCATTACAGAAATGAATACAGTGAATGAAAGTCGAGAAAGGAATAGGTGTAGTAGAAGAAGAGGTTTTGATGGAAAAAGGGGTAGGGAAAAAGTTAAAGGTGGGATCATTATTATTCTTAGTATTATTCTTATTAGTAATTTATATATATAACATATATAATTGGTTTCTCTTGTTCATTTCTTTCAAAATCCAGATCGCACTTCATCCATCCATTTGTCATGGCGCATGCGTAGTTCGCCTACAGGCATGTGCGGTCTGTGTTGGATATCAATGGAAAGTGGGGCGATGATGTTGTGACCGTGCTGTTGATGGTATCGCAGCCCATTGGGTGTACGATATGATTTTTTACAGCCAAGTATTTGACAGTGATGAGGTCTTTCTCGGCTATTTAATGAACCTGGACCTGTATTTGAGCCTGAACCTGAATTTGAAGTAGAATCTAAAGTAAAGAAGAAAAATATCATAATCATCATTAGTATCAGTATCAGTAGTCATTATTAAGCATCATTAACAATTACTCTCGTCTGGGACTGCATGACTTGACGAGCCTTTTGCTTCTCTGAGATGGTACTGTAATCCATTGATATTCTTGTATCGTTTCGCGCAATTTGGCATTGCACATCTGTAAGGTTTCTCAATTCCGTCTAGACACGGATGAATTGTTTTCATGTGCAAAAACAGCCCGCTGGACTGTGGGAATGTAGCGTAGCAGCCAGCCATGTCGCACCCATAGGGGCTGTGATCGCTGTGAGGATCTTCGACCCGGCTGAGGGAAGATGAAAACTGGGCCAATACAGAGGGGTCCTGGAGCATTGAGCTGAGAGGTAAAGGTGGGGCGTGTGTTTGAGTTTGATTTTGAGGGTGAGAATGAGTGTTAGAGTTGGCGTGAGCATGAGCGTGATTGTGAGAATGAGGAGAAGACAGGGGAGGGGATGCGTCGGGAGTTTGAAAGCGTGTGTAATGTTGATCCGCAAGTCCGTTGACAAACGATGATGTAGCCGTGGATGTTGCGACGGATTCTTTCTGTTTCTTGATTTGGACCATGCGTTGGAGCTTACGCCATCTGTTACGACAGTGCAACCCTGGTCGTCCATCAAAGAACTGGGCGATTCGCTGCCACTGTGAGCCAAACAAGTCGTATTTTTCCATCAGACGAGCGTCTTCTTCTGCGCTCCAATCGGACCGGTCGATAGAAGGATCCAGACTCTCTCTCCAGCGTTTGGCACACTGGTCGTCCGTCCGTCCCTCGAGCATGTCTGCAATCTTACTCCATTGGTTGGGGTACTTTGTCACACCTTCGCGCAGCAGCTGGTCCTCTTCGTCTGTCCAGGTACCCTTGCGTAGTGAGGGATCGAGCGAATGGAACCACCGTTTTCGGCAGTTCTTGTTTGTCCTGCCTGGCACACAGGCTGCAATCTTTGCCCACTTTTCGGTCTTGTCGCCATAGAGCTGAACAGCCAATCTCAAGAGATTGTCTTCCTCTGATGTCCAGGGTGCTCTTTCCTGGCCCTTTGTGAAGCCGTTTGGTTTCTTGGTCGACAGTGAAGGATGTAGTGATGTAAGGGAAGTTGGGTGAAGTGGTGGAAGTGTGGTCGGTAGGTCTGGGGTTGATGTTGTAGGACTGTGTACGATACTGCCGATGTCAACTGGGTGATAAGACGTCATGGGATGCGATGGTTGAGTAAAACTAGCCACTATGTCATGATGAGATTCCATCTACACACATACATACATACATATATAAATGAAGTTTGTTTTTTTTTTGGATAAAGAATAAATATAAAAAAAAAGAGCGTTTAATGTGTCTATATGATTTATAGCATTAATTCATTCATCAATTCATTATCTTTAGTGTTTACTGGTTGAAAACACAGTATCCCCCCTCTTTGCACATCCCACGCACACATCTTGTATATTCCCTTTTCTTTGTCTACTTCTTTTGTTTTTTTATATGTACTGGTGTATGTATACGCTTTTATAGTTAACCAGACCACAGAGACAACAAAGAAAACAAATCTTGCTTTTCTTATCTCTCTATCTCTCTGAGTATCGTATTATAAATAAATAGTATATATTGTATATGTAAAGATAAAAAAAGGAAGTAAAAGTTTGAAAAGTTTATCAAATAAATAAATAAACTACTTACAGAAGAAAATGTTCCAAAATGGTGACTCAGAGATGGACTATCGGGTCTAGTTATCGTTTGACGCATTGATGCCAGACTGTATTGATTCTGGAATGTTGATGGCGATGGTGATGTTGAAGAATTATTATTGGTGTTGTTGTTGTTGTTGCTGCTACTGCTGCTACTGCTGCTGCCATTGCTGCCATTGCTGCTGTTATTATTATTACTATTATTATTTGAGTCTGGTTTGGATACTACTGGTTGTGCCTATTATATTTTATATGGAAATGAAGAGAGCAAATTGTTGTTGTTAAATTAAAGATGTTATTATTCTTATTTTGCTTAGTAAGTTTAATGACTTAATCTTACAGGCAAATGGTGTTGTGATAAGAATGCAAAGGTTGGTAGACTCTGAGGATGTGTTGAACTGGTCTGTGCATCTGTCATGTTGGGATACGAGTAATCGATGGGCAGGTCTTGTTTGTCGTCATCCTGCTGCTGTCGAGGTTGTCCGTAACACAGATTATGGTACTGAAGAGATAACAACAAGTCAATCGGCCGTGTCATCGGCTCTCCTTCCTGACCAGAAAGGGAGAAAGGGACAAAAGAAGGAGACATACCATGCCTTTTCTTAAAAAAAAAAATCAAAAAAAAATCAAAAAAAAAATCCGCTAAAAGAGGGTTTTTTTTTTTGGACTCGGGTTTTAATGGTTTTTTTTTTTTTTTGAAAATACACTTTATTTTATTTTATCTTTTTTTGTCAACTAATGTCGGTGATTTAAATCTTATAAAAAAAGAAAACAACATCAGAGATGGACGTCAGCAAATAGGCGTCATTCTTTTTTCTTTTCTCTTTTCTTTGATCTCTTTTTTTTTTTTTTAAGATTTTAACTATTTTTATGGACACGACTTTTTTGTAATTTGTGTGGGTTCTATATTCTTTATTTTATTCTATATTTTTTTTATTTTTTTTGCTCTCTTCTTTTTAATAGTTATTTACCCAAATATCTGGACTGGTTTTTACAATATACTATCCCTCTTACACAACTAAGAATTATAAGGGACCCGATGTTTAAATCATTTTCCTTCCCCACATTTTACTATTCTTGTTTTAATTGGACAATTCAGGATGTGACTCAAGTGGTGTCCAAGAAATTCATACTCCAGCCATAGTAAAATAATATATATAATCTAGAACGAGTATGTAAGAGAAATATAGTGAAATAATTTTGGCTCTCTCGTTATTATCATTATATCAAATTTTGACTTTATTTCTGACCAAATCCCATGCCACACCTTCCAAGCCTTTAACACCAAAGACCATTTTGCTGTTTTATTTCCTGTCCAACGATTATTCAGAAAAGACACCTCTCTCTCTCTCTGGTGTATATTATTTTTCTGTAGATCAAGAAGCCTTTTTCTAAATTCAGCTTTATATATCTTATACCAGGCTTATGGAGGGTGACTTATGCGCTGGAAGTAAGTAACAGAAAAACTACTTTGAAAAAGAAGAAGTAAAGGTACAAAGAGTTGTGTCATGATAAAATTATTGAAATAGTGAGGATATTGCGGATTCTATACTACTTGTAGAATGCTGGAACCCGAATTCGTGATTTCCTGTTTCTTTAACGGATGTGGTATGAGGATTTTTTGTGCTGTTTCGGTGAGTGTAATGAAGGATATATCGATGAGTAATGTTTCCAAGACTGAGAAACGGTGCAACACATATTCTATTTTAACACATTTGACAAAAACAATCTTTAATTCATATAGTGCTAGAAAATTGTAAATCTTAGGGGACAGGGGGTTTTTGGATGATGGGGACAGGGTGTTACACAAACTAACAGTGAGTAGTCCGGCAGACATTCATCGTTTCTGTGTGTAACACCCTGCCCCCATCCAGTACAGGATTTCCACTCCAAAAGTTATATATTTTTTCAAGCTATATATTTTCCAAAATCAATATTTTTATTTTATGCTTCGACTATAGGTGTAAGAGAAATAATTAATGCTGATAAAAAGAAGTGTATAATAATATAATAAACAGCATGTAAAGATACTAAGATGTGCTATAAAATATTTAAAAAAATGTCTACACTGTTTATTAAAGAAAATATAAGAATAAGAGTCCATAACTTCAGCTGAAGCAATTAGAACGCTTGGTGTTTTGTGGGCGCCGATAAACATCATCATCGACAAGTTCGAGAGAGAGATGGCACTGTATATCTCAGGAAGCGAGGTGGATCTTGTGAAGAAAGTTAAAATATAACCGATAAGCATTCAAGGTTCATCCAAGATCTTTTGGACGAACACTGTACCCTAACTCTTGGTCAAATAAGAGACAAATTGCTCCATAATTTACAACACCACCTTCATTTTCTTCGCCCACACTCTCCTTTCCTCAATCCAATTGAAGAGTGCCTTTCAAAACTCAAGACACTTGTCAAGAGAAAGTCTGTGTTGGCCTGTGGTCCATTGTTGGAGTATATCGCTGAGTGCATCAGCCATATTGCTATGGAAAACTGCCAAGGCTGGGTTGATCATAGCATTAGCTTCTTTCGCCAATGTACAAATAGCCAAGAAATCAATTGAATTCTTTCTTGTGTATATAGTCAAAGCATAGAATAAAAGTATTAATTTTGCAAAATATATAACTTTTGGAGTGGAAATCCTGTATTTACTGACTTTTATGTGTATGTGAAATGAAAAAAAAAGATAAAGAAAGGAAGAACTTTTTTTATTGATTTTGGATTGCCCATGCAGGGATCTTTGCAGACAGGTTACGAGGCACAGGTGTATCCTTAATGGATGTCAGGCGTCCGATCATCCTTGGCTTTGACATGGCTGTCACCTGTAGCTCATCATTGGTTTGCATTATCTTATCAATGATGCCGAGGAGCCTGTTGAGCTACATTTATTTTATTGAAGAATTTTTTTTAGTATTCAGTTCTTTCTTATCAAAGCATTCTTTTTATTCTAAGAAAATTACCTCATCGCTCCTCCAGCTGGGACGAGCAACCCGAAGAGTACGCTGCTTGTACCCTGGAGAGATCACCTCACTGTCAGATTCTCCATCTGACATCATGTCTTTCTCAATGAGACGCTCATAGGCCTTCTCATCCGGGTTACCCTACTTGTACCCCATCTTGCGATCAATGATCGGCCAATTGTCATTATAAAGTCCAAGACGGCGCAAATGAATCTAAAAAAAAAATTAAACAAGAGCAAGTTAAAAAGAGATTCTTTTTTTTTATAGTTGATATAATTACCTCTATCCGTCTACTGTTGGAGCGCGTTTTACGGTTTTTGGCCGTTACTTGGGCAGGAGTCATGTTCATCGTCCGGTAAATGTACTTGTAGTTGTTTTTTATCTTCTCAACTACAAGTCCAGGCCAAACACCAGCAGCCGTTGGCTGAGAGAGAATATAATCTCTCAAGTAGTTGATGACCTCAACATTGTCGGTATGGTCAATTCTTTCATTAGTGTTCCATCTCTTCTTGCCCTCGTTTTCAGCAATTAGCACCGGGTCGTTAGAGGCGAAGTTTATCTGCAACATTCTATTATCTAAAATAGAGCAAAAATAGGGATTCATCAATGAGAAAGAAAGAGAGAGAGAGAGAGAGCTGTTGAAGTTTGCTATTTATTATTTCATCTGATGCAAGCCCCCCCCCCCCCCCCCCCCCCCTTTTTTTTTTTGCATTGATTCATGCAAAACAATCTGAGCCACTTGTTTTTAGTAAGGCTAATATGATTTTTCTTGTTGAACAAGAAATACCGATGATACTTTGCCTGTATAATTATAAGGCTATATAAAGCCCAGTTTTTTTATAATTCTAATATTGTTTCGCCCTTTTCTGCATATATATTCTAATACAACAATACCTCCAAAAAGAAGTAAGAACACTGAAAACAGCAACAAGAGATTGCGGATTAAGCAATAGGGGTTTCAACAGTCCTTTAAGCTTTTAAACTTAAGCTTTGAGTTTAAATTTCAAAATATAATTGGCTGAAATTAATTTATAACTATTAAAAAAAAATTGAAACTCTTAAAAGAAACCCTTTGAGAGCTTTAAACTTTTAATATATCTTTGCTTTAAAATGTAATAAAACACTGATTTAAATATCTTTATATCTTTACCTACTACTTTAAACTTATACCATTTTATCACAATGCCTAATAGAACTGAAAGAAGCATTTATGTTACTCAAAACCACTCAATAGTTCTTACATATTATTGGTTAATATTGTAAAACTCAGCCTAAGTTTAAAATTTTAAAGGACTGTTGAAACCCCCTATTATGCAATTTTTGCTGATAATCTTTTATGGTTACTATACCACTAAGAGATATGCCTTTGAATGGTGAGTATAGGCACTTGGAAACCATATAAGCTGAATCACCATACAAGACAAGTGTCAGTTTGACATCTGGTACAATATCCAAGTACTTTTCCACTCCTACTTCTGTTTTTGGCATAGTATATATGTACTAAATGCCTCAAACTAACATATGGTCTAAGCAAACTGCTTGTGATCCCATCATGAGTGACGATAGACTGTTACTTCAAGGCATGCATGTGTTCCCAGCCATTGTAAAAGTCTTTTTGAACTTTATTACCTTGACTTGGCCTTGCTATTTCTTGATTGGTACCTGTGGTATACACACCACAATTGAGTGAAGAACAGACCCCACAACCAAACACTGGTTCATTCTTGCTAATGAACCTGACAAGTTAACTATCTTCGGAACTATTACACACCAGGCACACGTACACTACACACTTATAAAGTGTAAACCAACCACTATACAACAAGGATTTGAATGGTAACAAATATAAACAATATTATTTTGTCTCTTTAATAAATAACACTCTCACAGTATCTTATTTTCCCATTATTGAGATACTAGCTCATAAACAATCCAGAATATTTCAATGAGCAACACCCTTGTACATATGGATGTTGGTCTAGAAAAAAGATCCTCTCTTTTAAGGTAAGCATACAATGATTTTCAGGATACGTTCTTGACCAAGGTACTTACATCTTATATATAAATATACATACCCAAAATGTTGGAGTCCATTCCGAGACCCGAAGAGCATGATTGTCAGGATATCTGGAGCCTTTACTGGCCCCATGATCGCCCAACAGTAACCTTTTTTTTAGCCAATTTACCAGAATTAATAAATCTATTGTCCAAATTCGCAATATATTCACACTCTAATAACCCTGTACTCTATCACATGAATTACATTTTCTATTTCTTATCAAATTATCTATATTCTAAGTTATCATATATGCCAACCATTTTCAAATTGTCGGGTACTATACTAAATTCATGGTTAAAGTAGTATCACTTTGATCAAATGAGAAAACGTTTCCAATTTTTTTTTTGTGTTATGTTGCACTTTTTTTTTATTTTAGATTTGGAAAATTTCAAAAGTTTTCCTTATAAAGCAATAATTTAAACTTTTCCAAAATGCATGAAGGTCTCGAATGCTTTATTCCAATGAAGCAAGTTGTATTTATACTATCTTAAAGGGACTTTGCTGGAGGTTTTCAGGTACCTGGAAACTCCCTGAAAAGTTTAGTACCTTAGAGAAGGGCTGCGTTGGATTGGCTAGATGAGGATCATATTCCACGAACGACATGATCACGACATGGTGTATTTGTGACTAATTGTTTTTTTGCGGTTGCGTCCAGCTTCATGTCACAAACAGCGATTGTCCGTTATAAGTCAGGGACACCAAATATAATTTCAATTAAAAACCAATTCCATGGTTAGAAAAGGTCATTTCAACATACTGCAACAGATCAACACCCTATAGACGAGACAGTTGGTAAGCTTTTGACAGTCCAGGTCATCGAACAGTCACTGACCCAAGACAACAGGTCTCTTTTTCCAGTTCTTTACCATCAAAGAGCCGAGCAAGATTTGACAGATTTTTGATTGCCGGAGGGTAAACCATTTTATTCAATATTGACATTTCAAGGTGGAAAGCGCTCCGGCTTTGAGAGAATTGATAGAAGAACAAAATTTATTTTAACCAAAATCGATCTGAAAGACACTAATCTAGTAGTCCCAATTCACCAAGAATTGCGAAAATATCTCTCATTCTGATACCAGGGGCCGATATAGCAATACCGTTCACTGGAATTTTGACTAAGTGTGGCACCAAGATTGTTTTCAAAGCCAATGCGATTTGTCTGGGAACCACTCCGTCAGAAGGCGATACGCTTGAATTACTACTTGGACAATATTTGCAAATTAGCCAGAACAAAGGACGAGATGAAAGAGCACAATAGACAGGTATTCGAGCAATTGACATACTTGGGGTTTATTAGCAATTACCAGAAGAGCGACTTTCAAGCGAAGCATGTCTAGGATTTCTTCATACTTACATTCAACACAAATAAAATAAAGATAATGGTACCACAGACAAAGGCGAACAAACTCTATTCCCGTATAAAGCAATTACAGCATAATTGACAAAGGAGACCATATTTATGTAGGTGGATTGCGGGGATGTTGGAGAAGATGATAGCTATTATCCTAGCTATGGGGAAAACCTTGCTTCATATCAGGTACTTACAGCGTGACCTTCCAGTGAGCCCACGGCACAATTAAAACAAATAGGTTAAACTGTGCATGATGCCTTTGTTATCGATGAAAGAGTCAAATTAGTGGATAACACAAAGCCAGAAGAAAGATGGATTGCCGATAGCGACACGCACAGACAATGAAGACAAAGACATATTGAATACACGGTCAGTATCAATTATACACTATTTTGCACACTATCTTTAAATAAAGAATATACTAATAAAAAGGTCATACACCTTAGTCAATGTCGCTTATCACTCGAAAAATAGCGTGGGCAATAGCTTGACAATATCTTATCTAGGATAGAAGAAAGCAGGCATTACATGATATACTCATATCATCACCTTAAACGCAGAATGCAAATATCGATAGAAGATTATATTATTCTCTTTTCTTTTAATTAAAAAAAGAGTCTCGCCATATTTCTCTTCACCTCTTTGTTTTATTTATTTTTTAATTATAACAAAGACATAGCTGAAGGGCTTCTTGGTGAGGTTATCGAAAACGAAGTCATATCCGAAGTTGGAATTGAACCAACAGCAATTGTGTTAGGATCAACACACAATGGCAACGTTGGTAAAATGAAGACCGAGGATGGGGTAGCTACCCGCCCTAGTTTAACTTGGAAGGAGTTTCTTCTTCGGTTCTTTTAGACAAAAGAATATTTTCAAAAAAGAATTGTTTATTGTTAGGGGACATCATTCGTGAATAATTGTCGGTAATGAAAAAATAGGTGAATCTTTATTTTGGCCAATAAGATGTATTTGCGAATGATATCCTTTTTACACAAAAAAGAAAGATGGCCCGGTTGTTTATAGCAACATATTTTATTTTTTTGTATTTCTCGACTTTCACCCCTTTGAAAAAAGTTCAGCTTCAAAATGAACTCTTTTTTTTATTACCGACAATTATTCACGAATGATGTCCCCTATTATTTATTTATTTCTTACGTTAATTATTAGAGAAAAGGCATTTCTTTTCCTCATTTTGCTACCAATAATTAGCTTGCGAAAAGCTTGCTGCTTACAAGAAAAGTATAAAGAGAGGAATATAGCAGAAAGTTGTGTCTATTATAATCTGAGGATAAAAACGCTGCTAGGAAGCCTATAGTCACATCCTCTGTCTTCGTTTCACCAATGTTGTCATTTCGATACGAATATTCTGTAATAGATGGAGAGGTCTAAACCGGAGGTTTAGATCTACAGTATCAAAGAGAAATAATTGGGTTGACGAAGTGAAGCAATCTAAAATCCCACAAATCGTATTAGTTAAAGGGAAAAGACTAAATGATAGGCTAATGACTGATATTCTATTGGCTTAGAGAGGTTGCGTCTCTGGTGTAGTTGTGATTCCGTGTTTATTATTGAAAACAAAGAAATATATATATATATATATAGTTCGAGTATTATATGATGATATAAAGGAGAACAGAAGGAAAGGATGGAAAGTCTGGTTATTCAATTTTGGGTAAAAGATCAAATTTTGATAAATTTGAATAAAAATAGATAAAATAAAAAAATAAAAATAAAATAAAAAAAAAAATAGAAAATTTGAATATTCAATCAGTCAGGCAGTCATTTATTTTATATTAATAAATAGTTATTTGTATTTATTATTCTCTCTATTCCTCTCTTCCGCTCTCTCTATTTCTCTCTCTTTTACTCTTCTTTACTTCTTTTTTTTTTTTGAACACCTCAAATCCTTTACCATTCAATTCCAACTCATTCAACAAATGGTTCAACCTCACCAAGCACGCTGGCTTGACCAGCCAATCAACAACAATAACAATAATAATAACAATGGTAACAACAACAATGGCAGTAACAACAATACCTCTGTCGATCCTGGAACTGCAAGGTGGGTCACCTTTGCCAAAGAACGCAAACCAAGACCGTCTCCAGAAACACTGATATCTTCAGCACCACCACCGCCACGACCACGACTATTAGTCCCACCAGCCATGACGATGTTCAATACGACCACTACATCCATTCCAACCAAAACAACAATAACGCGCTCTTCTAATTCACCTCTCGTTCAAGATTCCACTAGAGATCGCCCCTCTAGACAGAATCATGATAAATCCCACACCATTCGATCTACCTCCATCAGCCGGACACGCACTATCATTCCGGATCCACCACAATGCTTCTGCCGTCTGCCGGCATCTCAAATGGACACTGCAGAGTTTGGGATCATTTACCAGTGCCATCACTTTGATCCTTTGGAGCAATTAGAAGAAGACGAATACCACAGGGATGTGTGTGCATTCCATGTACACAAACGACCCTGGGACCAGTTTCGCATAGATCTCCAAGAGACCGGCTTTGTCGATTGTCACAGCCCAGAGCTCAGTGTTTGTTCGGCCTTCAACTTTACGTTCTGTGTAGTGTTTGAGACCTCGAATCCATATTCTAAGCGAACATACCCTCCATCGCCCTGCTTCTGCAACGTACCTATTATCGTCCACGAACTCCCAAACAACGGCAGGAAAAAAATTGCTTTCTCTTGCCAGAACTTTTACATTGATGGCGCACGCCCAAAGTGTTCCTGGTTCTTGTGGGCTGAACAAGTTCCGTTTAGGAGACCCAGACAAAACCTTCATGCTGTTCGTACTAAACCTCCAATACAAAATTCTTCCGCAGCAACTCCCATAGAATCTACCGCAGCTACACACTCTCTAATCACAGCGTCCAGAGTAACGGAGACAACCTCTCAAACTCAAACCCCAACCCCAACTCAAACTCCAAAAACAACGTCGGCTTCAACTACTATTACTACTAGCCCAACGCAAACTCCAACAGCGACTCCAACATTCACACCACCTCCTACATCTACACCTACATCCGCATCCGCATCCACATCCCTAGAAATACAAAGCGACGTTCATCAAAACACTCTGCTTTCGGCACTTATCAAATCAAACGAATCACCAAATAATGACAATGGTTCTGCTTCCACTACCTCCACTAATACCACTAGTGTTGTTGGTGAAAGTTCGACTTCTATTGCCAGTTATGATATTTCGTCCCTATCTTATCAACAATCGTCTCTTATGCGCTGTCTTCCAAAACCAGTTCCTGTTGTAGATGATCTGCAGCCAACATTACCAATTAAACAGACGAATGCTGGCTACGAAAATGAAGACTTTCACATCTACAGCAAACCAAACATCGGCATAGGACACATTATCCCCAGCACAGTATACAAAAACATGGTTTCGGGCACTTATCCTGTCGAAAGCATCGAATGGGAGCGCAGATTGGCCCTTGTGAAGGACAAGAGTGCGCGTGAGAGCCGGATTCTCAACGAGCGTCTCAGGGAACGCGAGAAATTTGTAAAGAATCTTCAGGGCGAATATGACAGTATGGTAGATAGACTGGATCGACTTCAACTGGAATACAACAACATTTCTTGTGCCCACCAATCGACTCTCGAGAGCTATGCAGCATGGGAAGCTGAAAAGAACAGCCTTCAAACAAAACGTGATAAATTTGAGAAAGAGACAATCAAATTAAAAAGATCACTGGCCGAAGAAGTCGAGTTGCGGTTGAGTAGTCAGCGAAGGGTTGCTGATTTGGAGTTGTCGATACTTGATCTGGCACAGAAAAACAAGGATCTTACCAAAGACAATAAGACTCAAAAGAAGGACCTTGAGAACAACTTTAAGGATTTCAATTGTCGCGTGTGTTTCCAAGAGCCGACTGAATATGCTCTTGTGCCATGCTATCATTATGGTAAGTTTCTTTTTATGTGCATTGTTAATTGTTACTTTTATTTTTTATACTGTATATATTTAATATATATATATATATATATGTGTGTGTGTGTGTGTGTGTGTGTGTGTGTGTGTGTGTCTGCTCGTGATAATTATATGGAGAGAGCTTTTTTTGTCTTTTTACTAATTTCTTTGTTTGTTTTCTATGTGCGCAGCTTATTGCTTATCGTGTGCTTCCAAGCTCACTGAGTGTGCTGTCTGCAGAACACCAAAGATCGCTATCCAAAAGGTCTATATCCCTTAATCTCAAATCGACTACACGACTACACGACTACACGACCACGCAATTCAGAAAAGAAAAGAAAACAACGCCAATATCATTATCAACATCGTCAACAACAATTACACCTATTACACTCGCTACAAAAGATACTTTATATATACTTACATATTTATACACACAGAGTGACAGATCGAAATAGAAATAGATAAAGAAGAAGAAGAAACCTAAGAAGAAAAAGAAGTAAAGAACACCAAATATCCACTCTATCAACATCTGCATTGCATTTGCCTTGTCTAACCTTATTCTGCCTACCATACTTTCTATCAATCTTACTTAACTATTACAATTACAATTACTTATTATACTATCCATACTTCTTCTTTTTCTTCTTTTCTATCTTTCTATCTTTCTTCCCCATCAGATTGCATTCCACCCAAAAAAATCAACACCATCAAAAACAAAGCATTATCCCTTTATCTATATATATATATATTTATATGTCTTCAACTTCTTTATTTATTGTTGAATCAAGCAATCCCTATTGCTTTATTCCAATATAGCACCTTCAAAAAAAAATAACCATTTTCTCTATCTTTTCCTTTTTCTTCGTACCAAATAAATGTATATATATATATAGCTTGTTCTTTAAAATATTAATATTAATAATTTCAAAAAATTATAAAAAAAAATTATATAATAAAAAAATAAAATCTTTAAAAAAAAAGAGCCACTTCCGAAAGAAAAGAAAAAAAAAGGAAGTGGCCAAACAAAAAAAAATCCGAAATCAAAAATCAAGAATCAAGAATCACTTGTTCATAGTCCTGGTCCGTGTATAGCGGATAATTACGCTTGGACAATGGGTTTTTTACCAGGCGTGGTCACAATATTTAGTGTATCCTTTGGTAGATCATCCTCCCGTAGGTCTCTATCTGGCTATCAAAAACCTGATCCGTCTACAAAAATGGAGCTTTCAAAGCAATCAATATCTGTTTTACTCTTTTCTTCAACACACACGTACACTATGTGTTTTGCAATTTTTGTGCGTCTCTTCAAGCTTTCCTATTGATCTATTAAATTTCCTGACTTGTTTTTTAAAAGATATTCCAGTCCTTGACGCCTTTGAGTTTCTTGGCCCACCTCTGTACTGTCCTTACTTCAATATTACCAGCTAATCTACAAGACTTAGCAGCATTGAACAATCTTAACATACTACAATAGAAAAATAGCAGTTTCTACTCATTGAATTATCTTTTATATTCCTTAATCTTCTGCTTTGTTTTAAGTGCAATCTCTTCTATTTCAACATTTAAGCCTTTATCAGGTGACTTTTGCTCTGAACCTTGCTTTTCGTAGTATAGCCTACGACGGGTTAGCGTTTCTAGGTGATAGGGGTCTACTTCCTAGTCCATTTAATCGCGCGCCCCCTTTGTCAATAATTCTTCATTACCCATTCATAAGATAGAGAGAGAGAGAGAAAAGGATGTAGTTATTTAAAGTTAGTAAGAAAAGGAAAACTGCCCTTTGAGATATAAAAGCCGCCTTTTGACAAAATGAAAGCCGCCCCCTTTTTTGAGATTTAAAAGAAACCCGTTCATTGGCGCTGTGCTTACTCTATGTATATTTTATTTCTCTTTAATTCTTAATTTCATATTATTTTTTTATTCTATTTTTATTTCATTTTTTTTTACATTTATACATACATACATATATACACATATTATACATATAGCATCTCTTTAAACAAATGAGCTCAAAAGGATCTGCAAATCGGTTGTCTCCAACCAAGGGGTCCGAAACAAATATGCTCGCTAGCGGGTTTAAGCGAACAGAACGAATTTCATGGACCCCTTTCTTGCGAGATTACATTTCAAACAGTTATGCAGAACATCCTGACCTTTACACAGATGACTTTCGAATCCTTGATGAACTACGCAATGACTGCATTTACCTGGAATCCAGTCAAAAAGGCCTCAACAGACTTATCAAGTAATAAAAATATAAATATCTATAAATATCTATATCTACATATATATCCTATATATCTATAGAATATATAAAGAATATATATATATATATATATATATCATCTATAATATAAATGAATAAAAAGTTATTACTATTACTATTATTTTGATATCAATATATGAATATATATGAATATATATGAATATATACATTAGTAATAATAATATTCATAATAATAATCATAGTGATTACAATAAGTACTTATAAAAAAGCTTAAATACTAGAATAATTATCATTAGCTAAGCTTTTCTTACAATATTTCATTTTCTTGAATAACTAATAATCAATATATATATACATAAATTTTATTTTCTATTAAAAAACCCCCCAATCGTTTGGCTTTAGATACTATGGACAATTAGTCTTTATCAGCTCAAAATTTCCTATTGATGTAAGCCAAATCTTCTTTTCTCTATTGTTCTTTAAATAGATTTGAGTATTTTTAAATATATCAATATCGTTCATTCGTTCATTCGTTAGGTGGGCTTATATTTTCCATGGTATTCTGTTTCTGGTGGATCGAATCAACCAGGCAAGTGTTCCTGCTGTTACTACTGCGGCTGTTGTTGTTGTTGTTGTTTTTTTCAAATATAAATATAAAAATATATAAATATGGGTGTGTGTGATGGTTTGTTAACTCGTGTGGTATATTTTAGTGGCCCATCGCAATATGAATTATGAAAAAGCGTGCATATTGTACAATATTGGATCCACGTACAGCCAGTTAGGAAACTCAGAAGATCGAGTTACAGCCGAAAGTGTCAAGAAAGCTTGCAATTATTTCCAGGTAATATATCCATATATATATATATATATATATGTATGTATATATGTATATTATAATATCACTATTACTATAAACTCACCCTCACACACACATACAATATATATGAATTATCTATTCTTTTCCAATTATCCAATAAAAAAATAAATTACAATTATAATCTAGAGTGCGGCTGGATGTTTTCGTCACCTCCAGGATGTCGTTCTCCCCGAGATGAGAACTGCTCCTACTGTAGATATCTCGCCGTACGCTCTACAGACCCTTATCAACCTCATGTTGGCCCAAGCACAAGAGTGTGTCTGGCAAAAAGCAGCCATGGACAAGCTGCGCGACGGCACCATTGCTCGTCTAGCCACACAGATTGCACAGTACTACGACGAAGCGCACGAGCTTGCCACCAACTCGTCCATCCAAGACATCTATCCGCCCCAGTGGCTTGCCCATATGCAAATCAAGGCTCTCCACTTCCACGCCGCAGCCCAGTTCCGCAAGGCATCCGAGTGCATTTCGCAAAACAAGTACGGCGAAGAAGTGGCTCGGTTGACGCTGGCCAACGCGCACGTAAAACACGCCTGCGATATGCTCAAACGACCATCGTCTGCCGCTGACTCCCACCAGGCAAAAAAAGTCAGCAGTGCGGTTGTCAACGATCTCAAGTCACTTCAGCAGATCATCCAGACAAACCTTGCCAGGGCTGAAAAGGACAACGATGTCATATACCTCGAGCTCATTCCATCGCCACTGGCGATCCCAGCCATCCAAAAGATCGTCATGGTCAAGGCTACACCACCTCCCGAAATCCTTGACCCTGTGTCACTGATGCTCAATAATGCCAATCACAAACTCGATAGCACTCCGCACGTCATCATTGGCTTGCCTCTTTTCCAGAAACTTGTTCCATTTGCTGTTCATCAAGCCGCAAGTGTGTACGTTGACAGAAAGGAACGGATAATCAAAGAAGATATCATTGGGCGTGCAGAAGAGCTCAATGCTGTGTATCACAGGTAAATCAAACAAAAAAAATCTTATAAAAAAGTATGTATATATATATATATATAATTATTATTATTATTATTATTATTGTTGTTGTTGTTGTTGTTGTTGTTGGAAATATTAGTACTTTGCAGTCTCTTAATTTGAACGCTGCTCTTTCGGAGGGTGTGGACCAATCCCCAGGTCTTCCGGAATCTCTTCTTCGCCAAGCAGCAGAAGTCCGCAGCAGTGGTGGGTCAAGAGCACTGTATGAGATGTGGGAACACATGCAACAAGCCTCTCTCAAGAACCTTGAGATTCTTGAAGATGCATTTAATGCACTAGATGAAGAACATGAAATGGATGAAACCCAGCGATCTCGTTACAGAGAACGTAAGTTGATTAAAATATATATACTGGGTTTCTGTGTGTTGATAAAGAAAGAGGAACCCCATTTATTTTTATTTTTTAAATATATATATATATATCTTTATTAGACTGGCCACGACCAGAATCCCATGTCTTGACAGGAAAATTGGTTGATCAAGGTCAAAAGCATCGAATTACTTTAGTATCTGCTCAAAAGGCTGATCAAACAGTACGTGCCAAACTTAATGCCTGGGCCAAGATTATGGATGTACTCGTGTTACCTGAAGATGAACTAAAGAGCTCTGTATTGGGAGCCTATGAAACCAGCAGTAACACTAATAATAATGGTACTGGTACAACTAACCGCCGGTCAGGCTCATCAAGTGCGCAGGAAGCACTTGACTGTTTGCGACGTGCTGTTGAAGAAATGAACGAGATCGAACGAGAGCAGAAGCGAATGGTCGAAAAGGCAAAGCGAACTTCAAATGCAGACGACATTTCGCCCACTCTTTTGAAAAAGGCCGCCCAATTGACGGCCAAATCTCCGACGACCAAGATTGATCCGGCAGAGTTTGAAGAGTTGTTTGTAAAAGAACTGCGGAAATATGACACATACCTGATGGCTTTAGACGAAAGAGAAGAAAGACAGAACCAACTTTTGAGTGAGATCATCGAGGCTCATCGTCAATACGAAGCATCGAAACAGAGTAATGTTCCTACTGGGAAACTCGAAAAGGCCCTTCAGAACTTGAACCAGGCTTATTATCAATACAAGGAAATTAAATCTAATCTCACTGAAGGCCTCAAGGTAAATAAGATCTAAATCTAGATAAATTATGTAGGGTGTACTTTTATTGCATTACATTATATTTGAAGTATTAGGCTGTAGTCCAATTCATGCAAAATAATCATATCTGTGTATTGATTTCTGGTTTTATTAGTTTTATGCCGGTCATGCAAAGGGTCTAGTTGCTTTTCGCAATACTTGCTATGATTACTGTTATCGTAGACGAGCAGAGTCTGATCAGATTGAAGAAAAGCTATCTGCTAGTCTGAGAAAAATGAGTCTTCAGAGCCACTACCAACAACCTCCACCACAGCAGCAGCACCAGCAGCAATCTTCCCAATCTTCCCAATCTTCCCAATCTTCCCAATCTGAATCTAGGCGATCTACACCTTTTGGTGTTAATCAAGATGATGGCACCAGAATGTGATTTTTTCTTTTCTTTTTCACATTACGTACTTTCTCTCTCTCTCTTTTATCTCCTCGTTAGAACTGTACACAGCATCCAACACCATTCTTTATGTCTCTCTATCTCTCTTCTTGACGCCATCTTCTTTTTGGAATCTATATAAAAAAATACATATATTATCTCCCTCTATCATTATTTCGACTCAAAATACCAAATACATATATATATATATATATATATATATAAACACAGTGGACATTGGCTGTTAAATAATATTGACCATAATGAAGTTTATGTTTTTCTTTATTTTTCTTTATATCTTTATTTCTTTATCTCTTTCTTCATATATTCTCTCTAACTGTTTTGCCAGCTCTGCCATGCTTCATAATAAGCCTTTAAAATAAAAATAAATAAAAGAAATATATTTTGTTTGGTGAATATTTTTGAATTGGTATATAGATATATAGACAAGTAGACCATTTACCTTGTATTCTTCAGTAGTCATATTTCTCTGGTCATCTTCCATAACCTCATTCAAGGGAACCATCTTTCCATTAACTATCAACATATACATGTACATTTAAATAGTTATTAATATTTATATTATGTGCATTGGTTCTTTAGATCCTTTTTCTTTACCTGATACTAGTGGAATTTCTTCAAATCCTTCGCCAATTTCTTCTACGCCTTCAGAGTCATATCTTCCCCGGTAACTAGACACAGCCATGATCACAAACAAATATATACATGTATTAATATAATTCTAGCTCTTAGATTGCTATTAGTATCCTCTGTATCATTGATTTACCTGTCATCTGCATCTAAATCCATATTGTAGTTGTTGTTTTGTCTTCCATTGGCATTATTCCCATTCATGACAGTTTCAAACTCGTCGTCTTCTTCTTCATGGCCATCAATATTCCATTCATTATCGTTAGCTGTGGACTCTGATGGGATAGCATGGCTCAATGACTCGTAGTATTTCTCGTAATCTATTTGACACAAGAATATCAAGTAAATAAATACACAATTCCATCTAAATATTTTTTAATACTTACAATCATGACGAACAGCGTCAAACTCTTCAGTTCCGGCTTCTTCAAAGGTTTCTTCATCCTCGTTCTCTACTGGTGCTTCATGCGAACGATCGCCAGTACCCAACAGCACATCAGACACAGTACTACGTTGATGCCAGACGGGTAATGCGTTTTGCTGTCGTTTCTCTTCAGCTTCCTGAAGTTTCTGTCGCCGTGCTGATTCGTTGTCCATCTGAAGATCGACAATAATATCACCTTGGCCTGCACCTGTATCCTGAGCAACTGCCAGTTCGTACTCATCTAAATTTTTCCGAGAGTAAATATAAAAGAAAATAGGAATATATAATGGCAGTGGAATGAGTATGGTAAGGAAAGGATTATTTGATTTTATGTTTGTAAGATGAGTAAATATTGGTTTAAATGAGATTCTCATTATCATTTTTATCAGTTTACCTTTAGATCCTCCACTACTCCGTACACCCACAGCTGAAGGTTTGAAAATGTAGCTAAAAGTGTGCATATATATTTCATTTCAAGTCAGTATTTTCTTCGGCTATCTGTTTACATATATTAGTAATCAATTGGTTACCTTGATGGAATAACAAGAGAGTCGGTTTGTTTCAGTAGGTGGATAATCGGCTGTGATTGTTCTTGCAATCTTTCGGTTGTTGATAGTAGTCGTAGTAGTAGTCGTAATGGATAGATAGATTTAACATTAATTTAATATCTTAGAGACCAAACAAGCCTTTTCCTCTCCTCTTTCCTCTTTGTCTAATAAACCCAAAATAAAGTTTCTAAGCTTATTTCCTCCTCCTCCTCCTCCTCCTCCTAGTTCCTCTTATTGTTATTGTTATTGTTACTTTGACAAGTATTTACCGTGTAAGCACCTGCTGACTTCCTTTCACGTTTTCAGCATTGTCATTCTCTCCAAGAACAAAGTCACAGGCCTCACAGTGGAATAGTCCGTCTGATGGATTGACGAGTGACAGAACCTCGAGTGTTGAGAACTGCTTTTCGCAGTTTGAACAGATGTAGCCTTTGTTTTCTGATTCCTTTATTTATCAGACAATAAACTTAAGATCTTCAATATTTTTGTATATGTATATGCACAAGTACATTTTTATCTAACTTCATTTAATTTATTACACACACATATATACCAGCAACTTACTGTCCTGAGGTTGTCTCTCACAGTAGTTTGCATTTTGTACATCTTCCACTTTACAACGTCAACAAATTCTTTGTAATCGAGATAGTAGTACGTCTTTGGAACTGGTCTCTGATCCTGCTTTCGTGCTTCCATACGAGTGGCCCTTTTTTTTTTGGTTATTGTAAGTTTTGGTAAATTAACTGTACAAATCTTACATACACTTGACAGAGTGCATTATGTATCATAATAATATAGAATAGAAAGGAAGGTGGAGCTCACATTTTTAAAAGACGATCCTCTTTGAGTTTACCACAGATTCTGTGAATATCGCGTGGAGTCATTTTTAATGTCATTACAAGATCTTCCTCTCGAACACTACAAATAACATGGTCGACATGAGTTCGAATGAACACACACACACACACACACACACAAAGAGAGAGAGAAAAGAGTGTGTGGGTTTACCCATTTGTATTTGGTGGAGCATTGTTGAGTTCGTCTAGAATGACAATGTATTTTGGATCATAGAATGCACGAGCTACTCGAGCAACAAGGCCTTTGAGGACATCCATAATAGTATTATTAACTTTTCTCGGAATAAATACAGTGTTCCTGCCCCTTCTTTTCTTATTTGATTTCTTTTAAAGTAGATGAAGAATTGTACGAAATAAAATGCAATAAAATGTAGTAGTATATATATATGTATATATGTTATGTATATAATAAATGGATGTTTGGTTCGATGATTAATTAAATGAAGTCAATTCTAAATGAGTCCTTTCTCGTATATTGTGTTGGTTGACTTCTTTAGCTTTTTGAGTGTTTTACTTTCTATATATGTATTTCTCTTTTCTTTTTTTCTTGTTCTTCTTCTTTTGGTTGTGTTCTTGTAATAAATGACCACTTCACTTCTTCATCCTTTTTATTTTTTATTTTTTGTGACCTCTGCGTATGCGTTTAAAGGCTCTTGCTTGAACACAGTCACACCATTCTCTCTTTTTTTTTTACCAAAAATGAAGGGACAATTCTGTGTAGCTTTATTCTTTTGAGCAAGGTAGATTCTATTTTTATTTTATTTTAATTTATTTTATTTTATTTTATTTTATTTTTGTCGGCTTATTGCTCCAAACATGAGTCTTCTTCAACCTTACATCAATCGTGAGTGTTTCATTTCGCCTTCGCCTTCCTCTTCCCCTTCTTTTATTTGTTCTTTGAGTGTAGTGGAATTGGGCCTTATAAATTTTCCCCTCTTCCAACTCAGGTTAACGACATTTTACTTGTAGTCAATGTACTGGTCATTACACTTGACGGTCGTGTGTTGGTGGTGAGTCATCCTGATCACATCAAAGGAAGAAATTACACGTTTTCTTCTTCTTTTTTAATAATTTAACATTTTTAAAATACATATATGAGATAATTAATTAATTAATAATTCAAAAAATCATTTGCTTCTTTTGATATGGTTATGAATTCTTCTTAATGTTTCCTTCTTTCTTTTTATTCTTCTTTTTCTTTAGGGAAAGCTGAGAGGAACTGACCAGACGGCAAACGTTGTATTGGAGAAATGTCATGAACGCGTCTTTTCTCAGGATGGTACCGAAATTGTGCCACTTGGATTGTACATGATCCGCGGCGATTGCATGTAAATGAACTTTCCCCTAATTTCCTTTCCTTTCCTTTTTTTTTGTATTTGGTATTTGATATTTTTTTGGGTCTATCGGTGAATTTAACTATTGTGAACTTAACTTGGAAGGATTTTGTATGAATTAATGGTTTTACTTACTTTTTTTTTGGATATATGAAATATAATGTAGCTGTACCATTGGAGAAATCGATGCCGAAAAGGAAGAAGAGCTTGACATCACGCAGTTCAAAGCAGATCCCTTGAGACCAACAAAGATATAAAAAAAATTGGAGAATGCCAATATCTTCTTTTTCTTAGTATTGTCTTTTGACTACTATTCCTGTTATTATTATTATTATTATTATTACTTGCATCCATTACAACAACCACAAAGAAATCAAAACGAAACAGACACGCTTAAGAATACTTGGGAATGATAGAGAGAAATAGAAATAAAGCAAGATAAGAAAGAAGAAGAAGAAAGGTCAATAGATGAGGATTGTATTTGAAAGGAAATATAGCATATTCTCCTTCATCTCCTTCTTTCTCGTACATCCTACCTCTTGATTCTTATTATTCTTCTTTAATTCTTTATTTGTAATATAACAATCTATGATTTTTTTTTGTCTGTTTCTTATTTTATTACACTATGTTATATATATATATATATCTATAAGCAAAAAATGTTCTTTTTCTTAGAGAATAATTAATGTGTAGTAAAGAACATGATAATAGAAAGAAAAAAAAACAATATTTTAAATATATGTAATGATTAGACCTATAGATTTTTTCTTTTCTTTCTTGTACATAATATATGTGTGGTTGAATAGTATGTTAATTATAATAATAATAAGTAATTATAGTATTATAATCTCATCATCAATAGCTAATTGATAGCTCAATATAAAGTACAACCAAACAAGTGAGCTGAAGTATATATATCATGCCTTGTTTTTAAATTGTATATGTATGATTAATCAAGCAAACAAAAAAATGATGTAAATTGATCACAAAATCTTCATAAATATATGTATTCATATATATATTATGTTTGAGATGCTCGCCTATAATATTCTTATAAGCGAGCATCTTTAACGTGTCAGAATAGTATATGTAATTACATATAAAACTAAAAATAAGAATAAATAAACGTCATTTAAATAAGAAAACATCATTACCAACTCCGACCGACCAAAATTATAAAAGAACTGGCTGTTAAGCAGATCACAAGAAGATGAGACTACCAGGGGTCGAACCTGGAATCTCCTGATTCGTAGTCAGACGCCTTGTCCATTGGGCCATAGTCCCTCTTGTTGTTTTACATGAAGGCATATAATAAACAAGTCATAAATACGCAATATAAAAACAGGCAAAGAAGTATAGTTAAAGAAGTATAATCAAATAGACAAAATAATATGGTAGATAAAAGATGGTTTTATTATGAATAATTGCTATTGATATTTATACTAATTATTTGAAATGTTTTTCTTGAGATCTTATTTGATATTATGGTATACATACTATAATTGAGTGAAATATAAACTCTACAATCTAGAACAGATACTACAATTGCTAATAAACCTAGCAGAGTCACATCTCAGGAATGTAACACACACCAGACACTCATATACTTTACAATGTTTCAGTGATAACTAATCATTAATCAATAGAGATCTTAAATTAGAGAACCAAATATTTATATAAACAGCTATAATCTTCTTTCTTAAATAAATAATACTCTCATAGTATTTATTATTCCCTTTCTAAATTTATTTATATATCTCAAATATAATGTCTTTTCTATAAAAATATTAATTGAATTATTGTTTTTGCTATATGAAAATGTGAGTGAAAGTCAAAGTAAATTAATTATAAAAAGAAATTTATTTGTTTTTTCTTTTTTTTAAAGCAATTAATTTGAATCCCTTCTTTTATTTAAGCTCTGACTTGCCAGCTACAACAGTTTTAAAGAGCTGTAAAATTGTAACAGGCAGTAATACATTAAAGAAATATATAAAATAATTTTGAAATTAAATCTCTAAAAAATATAAGAATTTATATCTTATATTTTACTACTTATATATCTCAGTAATAATAACATTTAAATTATATAAAGATTTATTTGATATAAAATATAATTATATTAGAAAAATATCTTATTATAATTAAGATGAACATATTAAAAGTTCAAAAAAATAAAAAAACAAAATTAATTAATTAGTATAATTAATTAGTTTTTGTTTAATACTACTTATATAGTAAAATTATATATATTTTCTAGTTGTATTATATTTAAATAGTAAACAGTAATTTATTAAAAATGTTATAAATAATTAAATTATAAGATAGATAGAATTCTGAGTTAAGAATAATAATATTTAAAAATGAAGACATATAGAAATACTTTGAAACTGTTGTATTTGACAGTCATATAATTTTTTATAAAACAAGTCCTATCAAAAACACAGCATTAATCTCAGGAGCCAATAATAAATACGGACCTGAGAGTAAAGAAGCCTTATAAAAAGAGTATAACTGTCATAGTTAGAAGACTATTGTTGTGGTGGTTGAAGTTGAAGAAGTTTTTAAGAGGAAGAATTGAAGATTTGAGATTAGAAATGAAGATTTATGAGAACTTGTGTAGGTTTTGTTTATTGAGAAAAGATTTTATATCAAAGTTTGACCAGGTTCCTACACTGAACTACTACTGCTATTTATATTATTTTGGATCAGGAAAATTATATGACTGGGGTCAGATAATCAATCCTATCTGAGCCTTAATCAGAGCAATGTAATCTTGAGATAATTAATGTATGATTAATTATATAAATGTATGTAGTCCCAATAAAGTATTAACATTGAAAGTAAATGTGTTTATGAGTTATAATTATACTTATAATAATCCACTGATGTATCTCATATTATGGTGATATCATCATATGAAATATAATCACTATCATGCATGCTAAACCTGTGTGTTAAATAATAAAGTAATCGGTAGACACCTTTGACTAGAATAGCTGAGACCTTATATTATTTCCTTCAGACATATTCTCAATTACAGCAGTAGTCAATACTCATTTACAACAACTATCTTAACCAATACCAACTTTCTTTTTTTCTCTTTCAATAAAACCACTATACAAAGTCTCACTTTATTTCTTTGTCTTTTCTTTAAAATTAAACCCAAATATAACAGAGACTATATATAAGTTTTTTTATTTATAAATAAAAAGTATCTCTTTTTATAAGAGAACATTATTATAAATAAGTATTGACTACTGTTATAATTGAGAATAAGTCTGAAGAAAATAATATAAGTTATCAGCTATTCTAGTCAAAGGTGTCTACTGATTACTTTATTATTTAATGCACAGATTTAGCATATAAAATAGTACTTATATATCATATTATGATATTAGTATAATATGAAATATATCAATGAATTATTATAAGTATAATTATAACTTATAAAAATATTTACTCTTTATGTTAATACTTTGTTGAGATCATACACATTTATATAATTAATTCTACATTAATTATCCAAATATCACATTGTTTTGATTAAGACTCAGATAGGATTGATTACCTGACCCTAGTCATATAATTTTCTTGATCCAAAATAATATAAATAGTAGTAGTAGTTCAGTGTAAAAATCTGATCAAATTTTGATATAACTAATTTCTTTAGAAAACAAATTCTATATAAGTTTTCACATATCTTTATCCTTGTAATATACACACTACAATTGAGTGAAAAATAGACTTACAACCAAATACTCATTCCTTCTTGCTAATGAATCTGACAAGTTAATAATCTCTGGAACTGTTATATACTAGACACATGTATACTACACACTCATATAGTGTAAAACAGCTATTATACAACAGAGATTTGAATTACAGGAATTTTAATAGTAGCAGATATAAATAATATTATTTTTATCTCTTTAATAAATAACACTCTCACAGTATCTACTTTTCCTATTATTGAGATACTAACACATAAACAATACTGAATACCTCAGTTCTCATTTCAAATATTCAATTCTTCTTAAAAGTTTCTTAAAAACTTCAACTACCACAATAAACATAATTTACTCTTATTATTATATCTTAGTTTCTTATGGTTTTCTTTCTTTATTATATTTGATTATTAAAATATATTTACTGCTTAACTAGTATTGATATTACAAATAGAATATCAAATCATAAATTATATTTTTTTAGTTCTTAGTTCTTTTTTTTATATTAAAACTTTAAAATTTCTAACTAAATTTGCTCTATATAGCTCTGATATATTTTATTTGACAGTGTGATATAATTATTTTATTTACAATACTAACTGTAATAATTATTGGTCTAATTACTTAATTATATATATATATATATATATATTATATACTAACAAGATAATACTTACTAAGCTATTCTAATATGAATATGTTCTTATATATAATAAATCTAACAATCAAATATTCAAATCATCACAATAATTGTTAAAATATTTGTTTTGCAAATTTTATAGTGGAGGCTATTTAGTGAGCATTTGAAACCAAAAGTTAGAGATTCCCTGATTTTTGACTTCAAATGCTTACTAAATGTCTAGTAAAAATTGAGCTTATTTTTCTTATTTTAAAACAAAATGTATGATAGCCATATGGTATTTCAGGTACGAAACAATAAAAAAAATAAAATATTTGATAATAGAGACGTATAGAAATACTTTGAGACTGTATATAAGTTGTCTTTATTCATAAATAAAAAGTGTCCCTTTTTATAAGAAAACACAATCTGCTCTTGTCATTACGTCTTAGTTTCTTAAGGCTTTCTTCCTTTACTATATTTGGTTATTAGAGTGTATTTACTGCTTAACTAGTGTCAGTGTTACAATTATGACATCAAGTCCTAAATCATACTTCTTTAGCTCTTAGCTATTCTTTTCTCTTTTATACTAGAGCTTTAGGACTTCCTACTAAATTAGCTCCATATCAATCTGACACAGTTTACCTGGCAGTATGATATAATTATCTTAACAATCTTTAAGATATTATCTACAGTACTAACTGTAATAATTATTGAGCTGATTACTTAATCGTTTATATATATTTTATACTGACAAGATGATAGCTACTACGCTATCCCAATATGAATATGTTCTTATATGTGATAAATCCAACATCCGAGTGTCTGGATCACCACAAGCCAGTAGTCTATTCTTTATACTTATTTAATAAAATAAGCCTTGGAAAGTCAAGTTTATTAAAGTCTATTTTCTCTAAATTTCTTAGTATCAATGTTTTCAACTTATAGTATTCATAACTGTGTCTGAGTTTTATTCTTATCTTTGATTGAGTTTTACAAATAATTATTTTTTTAATTACTTTAAAATTATCATAACTCAACACCTTTATTAACTAAGTTCAAAATGAACTTGTATTAATTTTTATTTCTTTTTAAACTTTTAATCTGCTTACACAAAGTATCTAAAACATCTGTAATAATATGCTTAAATATAATATAATAAGTTCATATAAATTAAATATTAGATTTTATTAATATAATTTTAATTTTTTTAATAATAATATTTTATATATTGGTAAATAGTGAATTATAGTTAATATGAATAATAATATACTAAAATTAAAATATTTTGAGATTTTAGATTAATGAAATAAGTAAAAAGAGATGTGTAAAGATAGGAACAGTAAGATAAAGTGAGACTTTGAGTAATTTATTTTATTAAAGAAGTTAATAAGACTTTTTGTATTTATTAATAATACTA